>NC_090783.1:24768416-24785916 GCF_040054535.1 Antennarius striatus
ACACACACACACACACACACACTCACACACACACACACACACACACACTCACACACACACACACACACAAACAAACACACACACACACACGTCCATGTGGACAGACAGGCGCGATGGGACGGGTTCAGACCCGATGATGTCAGACCTATAGCTACGCTGGTGGTCATGTGACTTGTGGGTCATCGTCATAGCGCACCAGGGGGGAACATGATGGACGTTCTCCAGACGGCCTCCTTCTGATCCTGGTCATGTTGTTTGCAGTCCTGGACGGACGTCTACCTGTCGTGGGACCCAGAGAAGTACCCCGGGGTCCAGAACCTGCGCTTCCCTTCCAGCCTGGTGTGGGTGCCAGACATCCTCCTCTACAACAGGTGGCGCTGTCTCATTCAGTTTAGGGCTTCTCTTCATTGAATTCTCCCTCCAACCCTCCATCTGTCTTTGCATCCAGCTTCTATGTCTGTCTTCCACCACCGAGTTGACTTTCAGGTGTGTTTCTTAAATCTCTGTCCGTTACTGAAGACCTCCTGGAGCCGCAGCAGGCTGTCGGTCTGCCTCGTCGTCTGTTAGGAGTCATTCACTCCCCTCTGAAACCGTTCTGAAGGCCGGATGCTGATGATCGACCTCCATGACATTCGTTGTGGTCCTCCTCCCTCTGGTTTATTAGTTTGTTCTCCCCGTCAACGTTCCCTCTGGTCTTCAGCCTCGTTTAACGAGATGATTGAGCGTGTTCCCTGTGGAAACCACAACTCCCAGCAGGCTTTGCATCTGTTGCCTGCAATGGGCAGCAGTAATTAGACGTAGAATAATAGCAGATAGTTATTTGATTTTAGTATTTCAGTCATGGGGGGGGGGGCAGTCCTGTTGCCTCACAGCAGGTGGTGGGTTTGAGTCCCTGTTGGGTATGGTTTGTAGTTCACCTGAGTCTGTGTGGGTTCTCTAAGGGTTCTCCGGCGTCCTCCCACCAGGAACTTGAATCTGAGGTGAATTATCTGGTCTAAATTGCCTGTAAGTGTGAACGTGTCAACACTAACCTAACCTTTGACCCTAACCCCTAACCTTAACACTACCACTAACCCTAACCTTCGACCCCAACCCCTAACCTTAACACTAACCCTTTACCCTTTGACCCCTAACGCTTAACCCAACCTTTGACTCCTAACCTCTAACCCCTTAACCTTAAAACTAACCTTTGACCCATAACCCCTTAACTCTTACCCCCAAACCACTAGCGTCAACACTAACCCTAACCTTTGACGCCTAACCGCCTAACCCTTAACCTTAACACTAACCTCAACCCCCAACGCTGGGGTTAGCATTAGGGGTTAGCGTTACCCTAACGCTAATCCCAAACCCTAACTTTTGACCCCTGACCTTTGACCCCTGACCCTTTGGTGCTGTTCTTCTGAAGGCGTCAGACATTAGCCGGTACCCTTCTCTCCCTACAGCGCTGATGAGCGGTTTGATGCTACGTTCCACACCAATGTCCTGGTGGACTCTTCAGGGTCCTGTCAGTACATCCCCCCAGGTGAGGCGTTCACTGTTCGCTGTTGGTGGGGATTAAATGTCATTTTGTCGACTATAACTCGTATGGCCAGGACTTATGATTATGTCACTGACTTCTTCTCATCATCGTCATCAGTTTTGTTATAGTTTGGATGTTGAAGTCATTGAGCTGATGGGAGTTCAGTGTGTGGAACCAAACACCAGTGTCCCCACCGTCTCCAGGCATCCTGAAGAGCACCTGCTACATCGATGTCCGCTGGTTCCCCTTCGATGTGCAGAAGTGTGACCTAAAGTTCGGCTCCTGGACCCATAACGGCCTGCTGCTGGATCTCCAGATGATGGAGGTGGACATCTCGACCTACATCCCAAACGGGGAATGGGATCTAGTTGGTGAGAAGAGCCCAGACCAACACGACACCTTCCCCAACTCACGTGTGGGTCAATGACCGCTCCTCCCACCCAGTCACCATCACACAGCATACGATCCTGACATGTGCAGGACGCACATCCATGTTTGGAGGGCCCGACCCGTGTCGCACGCCACGTGGTGTGGGTGGGCTTTAAAATGCTTTCTTGGTATTAATTAATGAAACACTCTGCTATGTGTAGCAGTCGTAGACGAGACTGTTCCGGTCGTTTCGTCAACTCTTTTCCAGTTGTGTGCTTGTCCCTGACGACCCCTTCCCGCCCCTCAGGTGTGCCGGCTAAACGCAATGAGCTGTACTACGAATGCTGTAAGGAGCCCTACCCTGATGTGACGTTCACGGTCACCATGCGCCGCAGGACTCTTTACTACGGCCTCAACCTGCTCATCCCCTGCGTGCTGATCTCTGGTCTGGCTCTTCTGGTCTTTCTGCTGCCTGCTGACTCCGGAGAGAAGATCTCATTGGGTAAGCCAACCATGACATCACTGCCAAGATAGATAGATAAAAGACACATCTCTGTGATCTTAATACAGCGGGTCCAAGCCCGGGTCTAAAATAATCCCAACATTATGTGTGTGAGTTTGGGTGCAGGATTTCATCCATGAGTACATCAACAAAGGCTCCATTAGGAACACAGAAAGCAGCTCTTGGAGCCAGAATGGTGGGGTTGAACATATGACTGGGGTTTCTCCTGTCTCCAGGCATCACAGTGCTGCTGTCGCTAACAGTGTTCATGTTGCTGGTCGCAGAGATCATGCCCGCCACTTCAGATTCGGTTCCTCTAATTGGTAAGACGCTTCTGTGTTCTAATTATCGCTCATTTTGATGATCTTCTGTGTCAATGAATGTTAAACAAAAGAAAGAAAACAATGACGATTGTCACAAAATGATTATTAGCATATAACACCGGTTGGAAATGTAAAGGATAGTTAAATTCTTTCATTCAATGCTCACTGATGTATAAGACATTTATGGGTTAGGTTTAGAGTTAGGGTAGGGTGAGGTAGGTATAGGGTTAGATTAGGGTTTGCTTGGGTTAGGGTAGGGTAAGGTATATTTAGGTTTAGATTAGGGTGTGGTTTGGTTAGGGGTTAGGGTAGATTGGGGTTGGGTTAGAGTTAGGGTAAGTTAAGGTAGGTATATGGTTAGATTGGGGTTGGGTTGGGTAAGGGGTTATTGATTAGGGTAGGAAAGGATTTGCTCTGACGTAGTTGGCGTGTTGTGTTTTTTGTTGTTGGACCTGGATGGGAGACATTTTCCACCAGGTGTAGTTCATGAGGGGTTATGGGGGGGACAGGAAAGGCTGCACTGCAGTGAATGACTGGGGAACATTTCTTACTTTCTATCCATGCCTGTTTGTGCTTGTGGTCTTCAGCCCAGTACTTTGCCAGCACCATGATGATCGTGGGCCTGTCTGTGGTTGTCACAGTTCTGGTGCTACAGTTTCACCACCATGATCCACATGGCGGGAAGATGCCTAAATGGGTGGGTTAATGGCCACTTGTTAACAGCTGAAGTGTACCTGCTGCTCAGTGCATTATTTATACACAGCAACTTGGATGTAATGAGTCAGGACTGCAATTGAATGGAGTAATAAACTGAATGCAGTTAAATTGAATGCAATTATTAAGAAGTCATTTAATCCATCGTTAGATACCTTCCAAACGTCCAACGTCTGATCTGCACTTTCATACTATAACACCGGACGCAGTAAGCTGGGAGGAAGACTTCATGTTTATTTCACTCTCATCTAGGTTCGAGTGATCTTACTCAACTGGTGTGCTTGGTTTCTCCGAATGAAGAAACCTGGGGATGAAAACAGAACCGCTTCCGGTACCCCCCCAGACTGTAAGTACTCCCACCCTCCTCCTGACCACAGCAGTGCCAGCAGCGCTCAGATGACCACCATACAAGGCCAGGCCTCCATTCCATCCACCACAACTAATGGGAACATGAACTTACACTGTCACTCCACGGGGACAGATAACCCTGGATTCCCACAATGCACTGATGCCGGCATTGTAGTATGCAGCGGAGGAATCCATTCCAACGACCCCTCCCAACATGATATCCACTTGCACCAGATGAAGACTTTACTGCAGGAGCAGATTCCAGAACTTTCCCAGATCCTGGAGGAGGTGCAGTACATTGCCAGCCGTTTCCGTGCTAAGGACGAGGGTGAAGCCGTTTGCAGCGAGTGGAAGTTTGCAGCAGCAGTGGTGGACCGATTATGCCTGGTGGCGTTTTCACTCTTCTCTATCATCTGCACCTTCACCATCCTCATGTCAGCTCCCAACTTCATTGAGGCTGTGTTCAAAGACTTCACATAAGGCTGCCTGTGCCCAGTAGTGGAGGAGAGCCAGAGGCCAGGCTGACATCAGGAGAGCCTCTGCTGCAGCGACATGGAGCCACACAGGAGATCAGTGCATGTGTCGGGACATGAAAACCAAACCTTCACCTTTGTGTCACATGGAGTTGATGCCATTCTTCCTTCTCAGGGTAGTTTCCCCTACAACACCATCAAACAGTGTCCCACAGAGGAGGATGAGGATCCATGTGTTAGTGATGTGAAACCCACTGATGCACCCCTGCTGACATCATTTACCTGCCCCATCTTATCAGAGCACCCCCTGCTGACTGCTTCTCTTCCAGACCTCCTTGCATTCCCACAGTACATCATAGCGTACATGTACCCACAGGAAGTATGCATGTACCCATACACCACGGAGAACTTATGGTCGACTGCACCTGGAGGAACCCACCTGCAGTGAAGGACTGGGCACCAATGGGGGGCCTGATTTTGTGTTCTCTGGGGAATCCCATGGTGCTTCCTGGTGCTGGGCTGTGAACTGAGGACGCCACTTCTCAGTGTCTTCTGCTTTTGCCACCATTGCTCACTCTTTGTTTTGTACCGATTCAGGTGGACCTGCTTCGCTATGCCTGGTTCCCGATTGGACAGACGGGCTGACCTGGTTAGCCTGTGATAACGAGGCGGTCCCCAGTTTTTTGATCAGTGTACTTCAGGTTCAGCTATAACCCAGCCACACCCGTCACGCTGCAGTCAGGAAAATGGATGATGTCTTCAGCGTCTGGACTGTCCTTCAGTAGAATCAGTGGTTACCCATGACCCCCTCCCACAGGAAAGAATCTGATTGTTGTAACGGCTTTACTCACATCCTGGTTCCAAGTTCTGTTGTGTACCCACCCCTTATGTGACCATGCCAACCAATAAAATGATGAAACAAGAAACCCAGCTGTGACATCATTTAGAGACTATCCTTCAAGGGGGACCTGAGATCCTGACCTCTGTCCCCCTGAAGACTCAGGCACTCACTTTGAAAAGACCAGTTGGGTTTATTAGATTTTGTCCAGGACTGGTTGGGAGGTCCGTTGGGGGTCAGTTAGGGGGCTGGTTGGAGGGCAGGGTTAGGGGGCTGTTTGGAGGTCTGGTTAGGGGGCTAGTTGGAGGTCTGGTTAGGGGGCTAGTTGGGCTGCAGGGCCATGACTTACCGCATTTTCACATTTTGTCCTTCAAACTGGCGTCTACCTGCCGAGGAACATTTCTTGGAACCTAAAGCTGGTATTCATTTCAGAACCTGTCTGGGGGGGGGCGTTAGAGGAGAATCAGGTGAGTTCTACCTTGAACAGTGATCACCACCCATCAACCGTCAATTGATCAATCAAGCTTATTTATAAACCGCTTGATCAGGTCAATAGACGTCTTGTGACCTAAACCAGCTGTTGAGTGTTTCCTGCTTCTTAACATGAAGGACGCCTGATGCTAACAGCTGGGCTAACGTGTCATGTGACCTGAGCTCTGAGTTCACCTCCGTGATTCTTCTGGGATAGACTGATGGAGACCCCTCTGGGCCGGTTCTGTTGGCTCCATGCCAGATCGGATTTATCCTCACGTGTTCTAAACATCCTGTTTGTCTTGGGGGGGGGGGGGGGGGGGGTTTCATTTCAACACACAGGGACAGGTCACATGACGTGTATCTTGACACACACACACACACACACACACACACACACACACACACACACACACACACACACACACACACAGATAAATGGACGTGTCTTTTATTCACTGGCGGAAACAACAAACTTACATCACAAAAACTTTTGGGGTAAAAAAGGAGGTCTGATTTACACTGAGGTCACATGACCTTCTAGGGGGCGTGGCCACACATCAGCCTTGATAGACTTCTGAGCTCTAAACTGAAACTGTTCCTAAGCCACGGGGGTCCCTGTCTGACCCAGGACAGACACCTGGACTCAGTCTCCACACGCTGCCGTTGGCGGGGGTGGGGGGGTGGACTCATCTCCTCAGGAAGTTATCCAGGGAGGCGGGGGTCCTCTGGATGGAGTGGATGTTCCTCTTCACGCGGTCCTCCAGGGAGGAGCTGGCGGCGCTCTCCAGCTTCATGCTGCTGCAGGGGGGAGGAGACGTTCAGCCACAAAGGATGCTGGGTATTCACACGAACTGGGGGGGGGACTCACTGGATGAAGCCGGTGTGCCGGTGGCGGGGGGCCGCCTGCTCGCGGCGCTGCTCCTGCTCGTCCTGCCGCTGGTACCTCCTCACGTTGTTCTCGCGGTCCTCCCCCCGCTGCCGCGCCTCCTCCATCATCTCCTGCCGCCGCCGCTCCAGCTGCGCCGCCGACAGCTTCCTGTACGAGAGGACACACGTGCAGGGGGGGGCATCTACAGCAGGGGCGGGGCACAGTGTGGACTTACCTGGACACGGGGCTCCTCTGTCTGGGGGGGCGCTCGGCTCGTTGTCTCCACTCGGCTCTGCCTGAGGATGGTTGGCTGGGGGGCGACGTCGACCGACTCCGCCCCCGACGCCCCGACGAGCTGCAGGCAACGGGGGGGCGGTGATCCCTACTGGCGGGGAGCTGGGGGGGGACAAGCAGTCGTTAGAACGTCTGCTGGTTCAGGCTGAGACAGGGGGTGTCTGGAGTGGAGGTGTCATCACCTGGAGGCCGTAGCCTGGGGGGCGGGAATGAGAGCCGGCGTCTACTGGGGGGTCGTGTCTGGAAGCCGACCTGAGAGACAGGAGGACTGACAGTCTGGTCCAGTGATGGGGGGGGCACATCCTGACATACCTGTGGTTCTTCTCCTCCTCTGAGCCTGAACTCCTCCTGTGCCTCCTCCCTCTGTCCTTGTCCTTCTTCTCCTTCTTCTCCTTCTTCCTCTTCTTCTTCTTGTCTTTCTTGAGATTCTGGCGCAGCTGTGGGGGGGTCACAATCAACAAGCCTTCAGAGACAGCAGACTCCTTCTACACATGAACATTCCCTCCTAAGCTAACGGTTCTTTCACTGTGCGCCTGTGCCTCTTGTCAGGTCTGGGTCACGTGACCTTGACAGGACAGGTTACCAGCCGTTACCCCTAAATGAAGCGCCCACAACTGCCCCAGTGTTCTGGATTAAAGTCAGGGCAGATTATCCTGAGACCCTAACAGAATCTTGATCCCTGCTTCCATCCCACCTCCTGTCTCTGACGTGGATTTTCTGCAGTGACTAAAGAAAACCAAACTGGAGTCGACCGGACGTCTGAACACACTTCAGGTGTCATTGTCTCCGTTACCCCGGGATCAGAGGCCCCCCACCACTGATTCATTACTGTAATGATTATTATTGGTTGATTGTTCACCCTTTGATTGATAATGATCAGTATTTGTCCTACGTCGAATGAACTGATGGTAAGTCGCTGTATTTAAACAAACCTCATCAGTTCAGTCACTTCAGTCAGATTTTAATAGAATTATTTCTGACAATTATTTTGTGTACAGAAATATTGATGATCAATTTATGAACAAAAGGTTGTTTACTGTCTGTCGATGTCCGGATTTTACATAAAACCACTGATTTATTATTAGACTACAGCTGTCCTGGAGTCATTAATTAATCTAATTACACTCTATTAACGATTATCGATTACTTGTTGTCTTAGATGGAACTGGTCCGTGGGGCTGAGGAGGTTGGGGACCAGTGGTCTCAGACACCTCCAGCCGTGTTAAAAAGCCCAGTGATGGAAATCTTTTAGCTCCTTACATAAAAACAAAGAACCAGAGGCGGTCAGGAGGAACGGGCTTCAGCCTCACCAAGTCTTTAATCTTCTTCATCTTCACCGGGTTGGTCAGCACTTCTCTCTTACTCGCTTCCTCACATTTCCTTTGGAAAGAAAATGAGTGAAATTAATGTTGAACGTTCCAGGAGGAGGAGGAGGAGGAGGAAGAGGAGGGGGAGGAGGAGGATGAAGAGGAGGAGGAGGAGGCTGACGCACCTGATCTCAAACAGAGGGTCCTCCCTGATCTTGGCGGTCAGGTCCAGGGCGGAGGCGGGAGTGCTGGGGTTGAAGATGGAGCCGGGCAGGAGGCCCGTCTCCGCCGACGGCCCGCTCTCCGGCTCCTCGTACTGCTCTGTGATCTGCTTGTCGATGGGACGTCCGAGGAGGTACTCGTCTCTGGACACCTGCCCCGCCGGACCCTGGTACATCCAGTCCAGACGGTCATCCCTCTTCCTGTGAGAGACAGGAAGAGACGCGTCAGGCTCCGCCTTCCGCCGACACGCACCGAACAACCCCCCACCCGACCCGACCGGGACCGACTTGATGGCGCCGGTCTCCTCGGCGTATCTGGTCATCTCCTCGCGGTTCCGCTCATCCTTCAGTTCTTTCTGGAGCTCCTCGATCTTCTTCCGTTCAGCTTCGTACTTCTGCTCGGCTTTCCAGACGCGCTCGATGTTCTTCATGGTCTGGGGGTGCCAGCTCTTCTTCAGGTTCTAGCACAGGACGAGGCAGAGCACGTGATCAGGAACGTTCTTCACAGGCTGTGATTGGTCGAGCAGCAACCTGCTGCTCAGTCAGCGACACCAGCTCACCATCAGCTCCCTGCCTGAGCTAATGCTAACGGGGTTAGCTTCACTTCACCTCCGCTCTGAACCGGTGGCTCTGGAAACCACTAAGAACCAGAACACCCCCCAGTCCCTCCTGACTGACTGACTCCTGACTGACTGACTGACTCCTGACTCACTGACTGACTGACTCCTTACTGACTGACTGACTCCTGACTGACTGACTGACTCCTTACTGACTGACTGACTCCTGACTGACTGACTGACTGTCTGACTGACTCCTGACTGACTGACTGACTCCTGACTGACTGACTCCTGACTCACTGACTGACTGACTCCTTACTGACTGACTGACTCCTGACTGACTGACTGACTGTCTGACTGACTCCTGACTGACTGACTGACTGACTGACTGACTGACTGACTCCTTACTGACTGACTGACTGACTGACTGACTCCTTACTGACTGACTGACTGACTGACTGACTCCTGACTGACTGACTAACTGACTGACTGACTCCTTACTGACTGACTGACTGACTGACTGACTGACTGACTGACTGACTGTCTGACTGACTGACTCCTTACTGACTGTCTGACTGACTGACTCCTTACTGACTGTCTGACTGACTGACTCCTTACTGACTGACTGACTGACTGACTGACTGACTCAGCGGTGTGGTATCTGTGGGGTGATCTGCATGTTCTCCTGGGGGTACCCGAGTATGCTAACGATGCTAACATCCTGTTAGAGTGCTCTACACTCTTACCTCTACCTGACCGTGCTAACCATGCTAACACCCCGTTAGCCCGTGCTAACCATGCTAACACCCCGTTAGCCCGTGCTAACCATGCTAACACCCCGTTAGCCCGTGCTAACCATGCTAACACCCCGTTAGCCCCGCCGGAGGGGCCGTTCACCCCCCGGCTCTGGACACACAGGCCGTCCGGCAGCTTCTTCCAGCTCCGCTCCCATCGGGCCGCAGTCCGGACCGCAGCCCGTCGTGTCGCTCGGTCACCCGGGGGGGACTCACCAGGTCACCGCCCCCCATCCTGGAGTCCTGTCGGCGTCACTCGGGAGAAAATCCAACAATCTGTCCCGTTATTTGTGTCCGACACCCCCGCTGAGAGGAACACAGGTCACTGCGGAGGCGACGGGTTTGTTGTACTTCCTGTTTGCATACTTCCGCTTCCGGGTCCGTGGCGGTGCGTTCAAGGGCTCGTGAAAAGCTCGTTCGATTGAGACTCTGTTTATGGCGAAACCCTTTTCACATCTTTATTTACAAAGATTAGTTTTCTAGGAAGAACTAAAAGCAACGGAATCCCACCTTCACCTGCCCCAACCAGGTGTTATTAATATTATTATTATTATTATTATTATTATTATTATTATTATTATTATATGTTCAAAGGCAGGACTTTAGTTGGTTTATCAAAGGAATCCGAGTTAGAATAGAAATAAAATAGTAGACAGAAAACTAAAACAAGTACATTCAAAAAAACTTTATTTGTCCCCAAGGGCATCTGAAGCAGCGGGGTTTGTGCAAAAGAAAACATCACTGACAACGGTAGTATGAAATCATATCAGTGTTCACGTCGTGTGGTATTGGGTTTGGGCTGGGGGGGCAGCTGTTAATAAGGGGATATAATGGCAGATATAATCCAGCGTACCGCATCTGTTAAGGGACTGTTGGTGTTGAGTAGCCAGTCCACGTCTCTGGTCTCCATGGCGACACCTGAGTGGACTCTTGGTATGGATGGACGGGTCTGGATGAGAGAACCTGTCCACCGGTTCTGTCGGGTTCCAGTGGGAAAGTCCTGCGTGTGCTGAGTGTTTGGAACTTTACCGTGACTCTTGTGCTCATGAATTAATTTGAATTTCTAGAAATATTTCTGGTTTTGATTTGAAATTATTTTTCCAAGAAACTGATAGTTGTAAAAAATGTTGCTTTCATGGTCATAGTTTAAATTTTTTTACTAACTTATCAAATTGACCAGAAAATTAATTTTGAAATATTTTTGAAGATTTTATATTATTTTAGTCATTTCACTCCAGTTCCTTATGAACAATCATTGTTACGTACTCAACCCTTCCTCCAGTCAGTGTCACTCCACTGGATGGATGGATGGATGAATGGATGGATGGATGGATGGATGGATGGATGGATGGATGATGGATGGATAGAAACAGGTTATACTTTTTAATGGACACCAATAACAGATTCAGTACAGTGAAACTTAAATTATAACAGCTTTAAATCCCTTCAGTCCACACGTTTCCTACAGCAGCCATGAGACCCTCTGTCTGCTCTACTGACCCCTAAACTGTCCTAACATGACCCCAACAGTCTACACACAGAGTCCTGCCTCCATGTCTGCTAAAGCACCCCCCCCCAACAGCTTCTACATGCTAAGTGTGTTTCACCCGCTACACGCTACTGATCACAGACTAGGAACTAGGAGTGTTTCTCTGCAGGCGTGTTGGACACAAGCTGGTCTGCTTCAGACGCTGTGGAGCTTCAGAACATCCATCAGTGCTGGGGGAGAAGCTCCACCAGCAGCTGCTGATAAAAGGTGTTAAGAGACCCTGGTGCATTCCTGCAGACGGTGGAGCTGCAGCTCGATCCAACACGCTAACCAACACGCTAACCAACACGCTAATCACCTGATGATGCCTGAAGAGGAGCTGATGAGCTACACATGGATACCCTGCAAAGACTACCAGGACCCACCTACACCTACACCTGTGCCTCCACCTGTGCCTCCACCTCCACCTCCACATGTGCCTCCACCTCTGCCTCCACCTGCACCTGTGCCTCCACCTGTGCCTCCACCTGTGCCTCCACCTGTGCCTCCACCTGCACCTGTGCCTCCACCTGTGCCTCCACCTGTGCCTCTGCCTCCACCTGCACCTCCACCTGCACCTCCACCTGTGCCTCCACCTCTGTCGGAGCTTTTCCAGCGATCAGACTTGTTGTCTAACTTCCTGCCAGTAAACGTCAGATTAACGACGATCAGACTGACGACGATCAGACTGACGACGATCAGATTAACGACGATCAGACTGACGACGATCAGACTGACGACGATCAGACTGACGACGATCAGATTAACGACGATCAGACTGACGACGATCAGATTAACGACGATCAGACTGACGACGATCAGACTGACGACGATCAGATTAACGACGATCAGATTAACGATCAGATTAACGACGATCAGATTAACGACGATCAGATTGACGACGATCAGATTAACGACGATCAGATTAACGACGATCAGATTAACGACGATCAGATTAACGACGATCAGACTGACGACGATCAGACTGACGACGATCAGATTAACGACGATCAGATTAACGACGATCAGACTGACGACGATCAGATTAACGACGATCAGACGGACGTCGGCCTGACGACAGACGCGACAGCGGCTCCAATCCGTGTCCTGACTCCATTAAAGTCTTCAGCTGCTCTCTGACCCGCCTGCAGGGGGCGGCACTGAGCCAAAACGTTCAAATAAACTAAAACATGAGGTCAGGGCCATTTCAATGCGGTGACCCCCCCAGGAGTCACATGGGTCCCTTCTTGATCTGGACGTATTGATCAGGGCAGCATGCCGGCGTGGGCAGTGATGTCACTGGTTGTGCTCCGGTCGGCGCTGCTGATTGGCCGTCGTGTCACTCCTGGTGGGGAGGGAACAGACGGGGATGTTTCTGTCCTGCATGATGAGGGGTTATGTTACCATGACAACCGGCTGGAGGGGGCCGTCTCAGTGATGTCCGGCCACCTTTCTGTGTTCTCTGCTCTATGGTTACACAGCGGCCGTGGGGGGGGGGGGTAGGGTTAGGGATGGGGGGCGCTGACGTGGACCTGCTGACTCCTCGACGCCCTCATCCGGACAGCCCCGTCGTCCCGGAGACCGACGGCTCCGTCTCACATTTCAGCTTCAAGGGGGGGTCCGCGATGTCGGATGACGACGCGTTGGAGGAGCACTGGGGGGGGACGGGGGCGTCGAAGCTCTTCTCCACCCTCCCGTCCCCGTTGACCTTGTCGTCGGCGTGCCCGGGGGGGGACTCGTGCGTCCGCATGTGCTTGGCCAGGTGGTCACTGCGCATGAAGACGCGGGGGCACAGGGCGCAGCTGAACTTCTTGGTGCCGGTGTGCGTCTGCAGGTGGCGCTGCAGCTCATCCGACCGCGTGAACCTCTTCCCGCAGAACAGCCAGTTGCAGACGAAGGGCCGGTCGCCGCTGTGCCAGCGCAGGTGCGCCTTCAGGTGCGACGTCTTGGCGTAGGCCTTCCCGCAGCCGGGGATGTGGCAGTTGTGCAGGTGCTTCCTGCGGCCGTCGTCGGCCCCCTGCCCCAGCTGCTCGGCGTGGAGGCAGTTGGGGCAGCGGCAGGCGGCCTGACCGGCCCCCCTGGAGGAGGAGCGGCGCTGCGCTTTGGGCCGGGGGGCCGCCACGCTCTCCTGGGGGGGCTCCTCCAGCGCAAACGGCTGCTGCTGCAGCAGCTCCGGCGCCAGCGGCTCCATCTTGAAGCCGTCCTGAGGGAACAGGTGGGGGGCGGGGGCCTGTTGGGCCGGGGGCAGGGTGCACAGCTGGGGGTCGGAACCGTAGGGGCCCAGAGGGGACGGCAGCCCCATGGAACTCCCTGAGCTCGCCGAGGGCAGGCCGACGCCCTGCCCCGTCTGCAGGTCCATCCAGCCCCCCGGCTGGACGTCCCGGTGGAGGTCCCACCAGGACGGGATGTTCATGTCGTCTGAGCTGCCACCAGGGGGCGCTGTCCGTAGCCAGGGCTCATAAGGGTGGGCCATGTGGGCAGCTGGGGCGGAGGACTGTTGATGAGGTCAGCTGCTCAGGGTGTTCGGGTCACGCTGGGGGCTCACCACATGACCGGATGGGGGGGCGCCCAGAAATCTGCAGGAACAAAGCGGAACAGTTACCTCCTCAAACCTGGACTCATGTCCTTCATGGCCTAAACCAGGGGGGGTCAGACTCATCTTCACCGAGGGACACATCAGCATCACGGCTGTCCTCAAAGGACCAGATGTAACTAATAAATGTAACTAAATGTAACTCAGTGTAATGTAACTAAATGTAACTACTCCTTAATGTAACTAATAAATGTAACTAAATGTAACTCAGTGTAATGTAACTAAATGTAACTACTCCTTAATGTAACTAATAAATGTAACTAAATGTAACTCAGTGTAATGTAACTAAATGTAACTACTCCTTAATGTAACTAATAAATGTAACTAAATGTAACTCAGTGTAATGTAACTAAATGTAACTACTCCTTAATGTAACTAATAAATGTAACTAAATGTAACTCAGTGTAATGTAACTAAATGTAACTACTCCTTAATGTTAAATAACTGAATTTCTGACTGATTCTAGTTCCAAACATTACAGTTAGACAGAAAAAACATGTTTGTTTGTTTCTCTGTTCTAACATAAATCCTTTTCATTTGTCAGGTTATTAAACCCACAGAACTCCATCAATCAAGGATCAAACTATCAATCAATAAAGAAAAATAACATCAGACACAAGTTAGGACGTTAACTTTGTTCACAACGTTTAGTCAGAGTTAAGATGGGCTGAACTACTGCATTGTGGGAAATGTAGTTTTGTTGTGTTTTGACCTATCTATTTTTAGACACTCTGACCTTTAGTGTTCTCGCGGTCCACATTAAAAGATGTGGGGGGCCGCATTTGGCCCCCCCAGCCCTGAGTTTGACACATGTAGCCTAAATGAAGCAAAACAGCGTTAAAGTCGCTCAGGATCACGCTCAGGATCACGCTCAGGAACACGCTTAGTAACACGCTTAGGGAACACGCTCAGGAACACGCTCAGGATCACGCTCAGGAACACGCTTAGTAACACGCTTAGGGAACACGCTCAGGAACACGCTCAGGATCACGCTCAGGAACACGCTTAGGGAACACGCTCAGGAACACGCTCAGGAACACGCTTAGGGAACACGCTTAGGGAACACGCTCAGGAACACGCTTAAGGAACACGCTCAGGAACACGCTCAGGAACACGCTCAGGAACACGCTCAGGAACACGCTTAGGGAACACGCTCAGGAACACGCTTAGGGAACACGCTCAGGAACACGCTCAGGAACACGCTTAGGGAACACGCTCAGGAACACGCTTAGGGAACACGCTCAGGAACACGCTCAGGAACACGCTTAGGGAACACGCTCAGGAACACGCTCAGGAACACGCTTAGGGAACACGCTCAGGAACACGCTCAGGAACACGCTCAGGAACACGCTCAGGAACACGCTTAGGGAACACGCTCAGGAACACGCTTAGGGAACACGCTCAGGAACACGCTCAGGAACACGCTCAGGAACACGCTCAGGAACACGCTTAAGGAACACGCTCAGGAACACGCTCAGGAACACGCTCAGGAACACGCTCAGGAACACGCTTAGGGAACACGCTCAGGAACACGCTTAGGGAACACGCTCAGGAACACGCTCAGGAACACGCTTAGGGAACACGCTCAGGAACACGCTTAGGGAACACGCTCAGGAACACGCTCAGGAACACGCTTAGGGAACACGCTCAGGAACACGCTCAGGAACACGCTCAGGAACACGCTCAGGAACACGCTCAGGAACACGCTTAGGGAACACGCTCAGGATCTGATCTGACATTCCTGAACATCAGAGGTCTGAGGTGTCTGAAGCCTCCAGTCAGCAGCATTTCAACAACTGCGCCTCAGACACCTCCTCCATCGCCATGGATACTGCCGTTCTCACGCTGGGTGACCGTGGAGACGGGGGGGGGGGGCTGACATGTCCAGGCAGGAGCCTGAACACACATCCACTGCCAGGTACTTCCTGTGGAGAAGAGTCAAAGACGGCGCAGAGAGGCAGCGGGTGGGGGTGGGGTGGGGTGGGGTGGGGGTGTTGACAGAGGAACAGTTTGGGGAAGGAAGAAGTTCCAGGGAGGTATGGCTGCAGGCCATCGTCTGGAGAAGAGACCTGGTTCACAGGAGAACCTGTTTCTGTACAAATCACACACTTCAGTACAACAGCCCTGCAGGAGTGAACCAGGGGCAGAGGTGTGAACCTGGGGCAGAGGTGTGAACCAGGGGCAGAGGTGTGAACCAGGGGCAGAGGTGTGAACCTGGGGCAGAGGTGTGAACCAGGGGCAGAGGTGTGAACCTGGGGCAGAGGTGTGAACCAGGGGCAGAGGTGTGAACCTGGAGCAGAGGTGTGAACCTGGAGCAGAGGTGTGAACCAGGAGCAGAGGTGTGAACCAGGAACAGAGGTGTGAACCAGGGGCAGAGGTGTGAACCTGGAGCAGAGGTGTGAACCTGGAGCAGAGGTGTGAACCTGGAGCAGAGGTGTGAACCTGGAGCAGAGGTGTGAACCTGGGGCAGAGGTGTGAACCAGGGGCAGAGGTGTGAACCAGGGGCAGAGGTGTGAACCTGGAGCAGAGGTGTGAACCTGGAGCAGAGGTGTGAACCTGGGGCAGAGGTGTGAACCAGGGGCAGAGGTGTGAACCAGGGGCAGAGGTGTGAACCTGGAGCAGAGGTGTGAACCTGGGGCAGAGGTGTGAACCAGGGGCAGAGGTGTGAACCTGGGGCAGAGGTGTGAACCAGGGGCAGAGGTGTGAACCAGGGGCAGAGGTGTGAACCAGGGGCAGAGGTGTGAACCAGGGGCAGAGGTGTGAACCAGGAGCAGAGGTGTGAACCTGGAGCAGAGGTGTGAACCAGGGGCAGAGGTGTGAACCTGGGGCAGAGGTGTGAACCTGGGGCAGAGGTGTGAACCAGGGGCAGAGGTGTGAACCTGGAGCAGAGGTGTGAACCAGGGGCAGAGGTGTGAACCTGGGGCAGAGGTGTGAACCAGGGGCAGAGGTGTGAACCTGGAGCAGAGGTGTGAACCTGGAGCAGAGGTGTGAACCAGGAGCAGAGGTGTGAACCAGGAGCAGAGGTGTGAACCAGGGGCAGAGGTGTGAACCAGGGGCAGAGGTGTGAACCAGGGGCAGAGGTGTGAACCAGGAGCAGAGGTGTGAACCAGGAGCAGAGGTGTGAACCTGGAGCAGAGGTGTGAACCTGGAGCAGAGGTGTGAACCTGGAGCAGAGTCCTACCATAACAGCAGAACGATTACCAGCCCTGTATAATTATGGGCAGGCGCTGTGCGGAGCGTCCCGACCAGCTCCACAGTGTCAGCGCTCTGAGGACCCCCCCCACCCCGACACTCCTCACTGCCTAACCTGCTCGACTTCCACCACACCCCCATCCTGGAACATCTACAATTATCTTTACAGCAGGAAACAGTAAAGAGAGTTTCTGTTGGTCCTGAGATCACTTGGTGAGATCATCCCTGACGCAGCAAACTGCACCAGCAGCAGCAATGCATGCTGGGTGGTGTCGCTGGGACGGAGGAGCGTCCCAATTTGTTGAGTCAACACGACCCGACTCAGAGGATGACACTCAGACGCGTTCTAGTCGCTGGGATCGTAAAGCAATTAGTGTGGAATTCTCAAATGAAGGGTTTATGGTGAAGGTCGAGGCCCCGGGGCCCCAACGCTCTGTCATTTCTGGAGAATGTGACTCCAACCGACGGCCGTAAACACACCACCATCCTCCTCCTCCTCCTCCTCCTCCTCCTCCTCCTCCTCCTCCGACCGCCACAGCGCTGCCAGCTGAGTCCAGACAGCTGGAGGAGGAGGAGGACACAC
>NC_090783.1:24788416-24795916 GCF_040054535.1 Antennarius striatus
TTTGACTAAATTGGGTGATTGGTGTATAAACCAATACATTTGTTTTCGTATGTTTGGTATGAAGTCTGATATTATTGTTTTATCGTGGAATTTACACGGGTCCCTACTAGTGTATATACAGTACATACAGTATATATACAGTATATATACAGTCAGTGGTGTGAGGTCTTCTTGTCAACAACGATCCGCCAGACATCAGGCTGCGTCCTGCCGGAGGTCAGCGTTCATCAGCAGGTTTGAAAGAGTCTCACACACTGATAGTTTGAACTTCCTCCTCTGAGAGCGTTTCTTTTATTGTCTCTTGGCTGGTTAATTCCTTTCCTGTCGCAGCATGTTGGTGGAGTAGCTTCAGATCCCCTGACAAACAGACCACAGACAGACTTCCTACCCGTCTCTGCAGCAGCGCTTTAAAGAGCAGTGCTGTACCCAACCATAGTCACATGACGAGCCGTAGGCCCATCCCCCGCCAATGAACCCCAACCCTAACCTTTAACCAGTAACCCTAACCTTTAACCCCTAACCCCAACCCTAACCCTTAACCAGTAACCCTAACCTTTAACCCCTAACCCCAACCCTAACCCTTAACCAGTAACCCTAACCTTTAACCCCTAACCCCAACCGTAACCTTTAACCCCTAATCCAGGGATGTTAAACCCATCTTCACTGAGGGCCACATCAGCATCACGGCTGTCCTCAAAGGGCCAGATGTAACTAATAAATGTAACTAAATGTAACTCAGTGTAATGTAACTAAAGGTAACTACTCCTTAATGTAACTAATAAATGTAACTAAATGTAACTCAGTGTAATGTAACTAAATGTAACTACTCCTTAATGTAACTAATAAATGTAACTAAATGTAACTCAGTGTAATGTAACTAAATGTAACTACTCCTTAATGTAACTAATAAATGTAACTAAATGTAACTCAGTGTAATGTAACTAAATGTAACTACTCCTTAATGTAACTAATAAATGTAACTAAATGTAACTCAGTGTAATGTAACTAAATGTAACTACTCCTTAATGTAACTAATAAATGTAACTAAATGTAACTCAGTGTAATGTAACTAAATGTAACTACTCCTTAATGTAACTAATAAATGTAACTAAATGTAACTCAGTGTAATGTAACTAAATGTAACTACTCCTTAATGTAACTAATAAATGTAACTAAATGTAACTCAGTGTAATGTAACTAAATGTAACTACTCCTTAATGTAACTAATAAATGTAACTAAATGTAACTCAGTGTAATGTAACTAAATGTAACTACTCCTTAATGTAACTAATAAATGTAACTAAATGTAACTCAGTGTAATGTAACTAAATGTAACTACTCCTTAATGTAACTAATAAATGTAACTAAATGTAACTCAGTGTAATGTAACTAAATGTAACTACTCCTTAATGTAACTAATAAATGTAACTAAACGTAACTCAGTGTAATGTAACTAAATGTAACTACTCCTTAATGTAACTAATAAATGTAACTAAATGTAACTCAGTGTAATGTAACTAAATGTAACTACTCCTTAATGTAACTAATAAATGTAACTAAATGTAACTCAGTGTAATGTAACTAAATGTAACTACTCCTTAATGTAACTAATAAATGTAACTAAATGTAACTCAGTGTAATGTAACTAAATGTAACTACTCCTTAATGTAACTAATAAATGTAACTAAATGTAACTCAGTGTAATGTAACTAAATGTAACTACTCCTTAATGTAACTAATAAATGTAACTAAATGTAACTCAGTGTAATGTAACTAAATGTAACTACTCCTTAATGTTAAATAACTGAATTTCTGACTGATTCTAGTTCCAAACATTACAGTTAGACAGAAAAAACATGTTTGTTTGTTTCTCTGTTCTAACATAAATCCTTTTCATTTGTCAGGTTATTAAACCCACAGAACTCCATCAATCAAGGATCAAACTATCAATCAATAAAGAAAAATAATATTTGTCAAAGTTAAAATTAGATTAATTACTGCATTGTGGGAAATGTAAAAATGACTTTTTATGTTCTCGTGGGCCACATAAAATGATATGGCGGCCCAGATTTGGCCCCCAAGCCTTGAGTCTGACACATGTGCCCCAACCCCTAACCCAAACCTTTAACCCTTAACCCCAAACCTTAACCCCAAACTCTAACTCTAACCCCTAATGCTAACCCTAAACCCTAATGCTAACCCTAACCCCTAATGCTAACCTCTAGCCCCTAATGCTAACCTCTAACCCCTAATGCTAACCCTAACCCCTAATGCTAACCCTAACCCCTAATGCTAACCCTAACCCCTAATGCTAACCTGTAACCCCTAATGCTAACCCTAACCCCTAATGCTAACCCTAACCCCTAATGCTAACCTGTAACCCCTAATGCTAACCGTAACCCCTAATGCTAACCTCTAGCCCCTAATGCTAACCTCTAACCCCTAATGCTAACCCTAACCCCTAATGCTAACCTCTAGCCCCTAATGCTAACCCTAACCCCTAATGCTAACCTCTAGCCCCTAATGCTAACCCTAACCCCTAATGCTAACCCTAACCCCTAATGCTAACCCTAACCCCTAATGCTAACCGTAACCCCTAATGCTAACCCTAACCCCTAATGCTAACCTCTAGCCCCTAATGCTAACCTCTAACCCCTAATGCTATCTCCCTTTAACATGAGAGACAGAGAAAACACCCCCAGCAGCCTGGGCCTATAGCAGCTGATCTACTAGAATCTGTTTCTAACTGTAGGCTCTATCAGAGAGGGGGGGTTTAGTCTACTCTTAAATAAACTAAGGGTGTCCCCCCCCGGACCAAAGCTGGGAGGTCGTTCCAGAGTAGAGGGGTAGATAGCTGAAGATTCTGCCCCCTGTTCTACTCTTAAAAACCCGACGGGTCACCAGAAATCCTGTATCCTCTGATGGAAGGGCCCTGGGGGTGGGTGGGGGTGTGGGGGGGTGATAGACTTCAATCAGATCTCCATGTCAGACGGAGCCTTACAGTGGAGAGCTTCATGTGATCATGAGGACTTTGAATCGTATTCTATGATGAATCTGGAGCCGATGAAGTGACGCTAGGACAGGAGAGATGTGTTCTCTCCTCCAGCTGCATTCTGAACTAACTGTAGAGTCCTACTAGAGGAGCTCCTGACCTCCTGACCTCACTGGTGGAGGACAGATCAATGCTGTCTAAGAGAATTACAATGTTAGAGAGATCATCTCTGAGATGCTTCAGCCCAATAATAATGACTTCAGGTTTGTTACTGTTCAGCAGTAAGAAGTTGTGAAGAATCCAGGATTTAATATCCCTGGATGCTTCACAATAATATGAGGTAGGTTTTCTTAATTAATTAGATGGTCAGGTTTGTTTTATCTATAAATGTAATTGCGTATCATCAGCTTAACAATGAAAATTAATGTTTTGTTTCCTTATAATATTTCCCAATGGTAACATATAGATTAAACAGAATTGGCCCCAGAACAGATCCTTGAGGTACTCCACAGGTGAGACTCCCTCGGTCTGAACATCTATTATTGACATAGACAAACTGAAATCGGTCTGATAGATATGACCTAAACCAGTCCAGTGCTGAGTTTTTAATCCCAATCTCCTCTTCCAATCTCCTTAAAGAATATTATGGTCAACAGTATTGAATGCTGCACTCAGGTCTAACAAGACTAGAACAGACAGAAGACCTTTATCTGACGCTGTTAACAGGTCATTTGTGACTTTCAGCAGTTCAGTCTCCGTACTGTAGTTTGTTCTAAAACCTGACTGAAAATCCTCTGACAGGTTGTTCTCTAACAGGTAGTCATTTAGCTGTTTGGTCACCACGTTCTCTAGGATCTTAGATAGGAATGGCAGGTTAGAGATCGGCCTTTAGTGTGAGAGGAGGCCAGCATCTGGGTTTGGTTTCTGAAGGAGGGGCTTGATCACAGCCACTTTGACAGATTGTGGTACATAACCTATTTTTAAGGTTAATTAATTATGGATAGTACAGGTTTATTTATTAATGGTAGAACCCCTTTGAGGAGCGTAGTTGGAATAGACAGGTGGTGGGTTTAGCAGAGGAAATTAGGGAATTTAAATCGGAGCGTTCCATTCCCTAATTTCCGGGAATGTTCACACGTGAAAAACACAAACATTGAGACATTTTTTGCAGGTACACACAAAATTGTAGAAAGGTTGTGATTTTTTGTGGGGATGTCCTGAAGACAGAAGCGGCTGCTGAAGCGAGGCCTGAAGCGGGGACCACACAGCGTGTCTAACTGCTGTTTACCTCGTCTTCACCGCCGAGCTGCTTCCTCGTGGAGACGAGGCGTTCCCTTTCAGAACAACGTCTCCTTTGGTGCCGGTCGCTGGGCCGTTGCTGCTGACATGCTGCGTTACACGTTTGTGGGTTTTAAACACCGGTCCTGTGAATGTTCAGTGTGGGGGGGTGACCTTTACACACAATAAGGCTCTGGTCAAACGCACCACCTACACAAGGTGTGTGTCAGTCACAACGCATTCATGTCAAAGCTGCCAGAAGTGAGGGTGTGATGAAGGGGGCGGGGCTTACCTGTGCATCAAACAGGTGAGCATTTCATTAGAACACCTCTGAATGCTGGAGGGTGGGGGCTCACTTTCAAACGCTGAAGCATGGAAATCCTTTCCTACAGCAAAGCGTGTCAACAGCGTTTTAAATAGACGTCTTCAGGTGTTTTTACCCTTCAAGCCGTCGCTCAAACATAAATCGGTGTTTTTCTGATTTGACAGTCGTGTCTCTGCGTTAGGCACGTTGTGAACGGTTTGTACAGCCAATCAGAGGGACGATCAACCCTTCACCTCGTCCAACAGGAAGCAGACGTCCAGGACAGCGAATGTATTTGTGTTATTCGTGAAACACTTCCTATTTATCGAAATATTGTGATCAGAGCTAAATGTGGTGCTCAAGACAGGAGAAGCGTTGCATGCTGGGAAGTGGACAGGACGGGTTCACATCAGCTGCTTTCTAAATGAATCTTGATGACGGGCCGGAGATGACTTACTGGAAGTGTGTGTGTGTGTGTGTGTGTGTTTCACACACACCCTGAAAACAGTGTCATTACTTGTTATTATCTATTCTGTGTTTAATTACAGTCATTCAGAACCAGTTTGAAGGCTTTTAGTTTGGGTCAGGACGGTTTATGTAAGCTGTGTGTGTGTGTGTGTGTGTGTGTGTGTGTGTGTGTGTGTGTGTGTGTGTGTGTGTGTGTGTGTGTGTGTGTGTGTGTGTGTGTGTGTGTGTGTGTGTGTGTGTGTGTGTGTGTGTGTGTTGTGGGGATGCGGGTCCTGACTCTGGCCTGTGGCTGCTTCCCCTCCTGGTCCCACGGGAACCCTCCGGTCCCAGACTGATCCTCGTGCCAACACGAGCCTCCAGAGCGCTAGGCCGCTAAAGCCCCACTTCCCCCCCCTCAGACAGAGCACTAGGCCGCTAAAGCCCCGCTTCCCCCCCAGCAGACAGAAAGCACCTCGTCGTCAGCTTCCTGATCCTGGTTAATGAGTCCAAATCCCAGAGAGGCCGGCCCACCGTCGTCTCCTGACTCAGGCAGTCACTCACCACAACTCCCCCCCACCCCCCCGGCCTGCCTCCCCTTTCAACTTCAAACCCAGTCATTTCTGCAAGCTGCGCTTTGATTGTACCAAACACCTGTATTTTCCAAGCAGAGACTTCCTCACGAGTCCCCGCCTCCCATCTTTGATTGTTAAACAGCAGTGGCGCCATTACTGCTGTCTGTGCGCCTGATGCCCCCCAGCCTCCCCTCCCACCTCCCACCCCTGTCTTTAAACCACAACTTTAATTGCTCAGAGAAAATTGGGATCGCTTTATTTTATCTAATTTTCAAATCCCTGATTTCTGGATGTGTTTTGTGGGATGGGGCTGCGGTGGATTTACGGGATGAGCGGAAGGCGATTTCTATCAGCAGCGTGAAGCAATGAAGACGGTCAAAGTGACACCTGACCCCCGGGGGGTGCCACCTGTTAGTAGCGCTAGCTGCTAAAGGGAAACCACTCAGCAGCTCCCCAACTAGAAGCACCCGGAGCAGCACCTGTATCGACCCAACACCGGTATCAACACAACACCAGTATCTACCCAACACCAGTATCTACCCAACACCGGTATCTACCCAACACCGGTATCAACACAACACCAGTATCTACCCAACACCAGTATCTACCCAACACCGGTATCTACCCAACACCGCTATCAACACAACACCGGTATCGACGCAACACCAGTATCTACCCAACACCAGTATCTACCCAACACCAGTATCTACCCAACACCGGTATCTACCCAACACCGCTATCAACACAACACCGGTATCTACCCAACACCGGTATCTACCCAACACCACTATCAACACAACACCGGTATCGACGCAACACCGGTATCAACCCAACACCAGTATCCACCCAACACCAGTATCTATCCAACACCGCTATCGACCCAACACCGCTATCGACCCAACACCGGTATCTATCCAAAACCGGCATCGGCCCAGGACAGGTGTCGACTACAGGAAACTGAAGAAGAGTTGGGCGGGGCTTAAATATTTAACTTGACATTTGTAGGGGGCAACCGTGGCTCAGTGGTAGAGTGGGTCGTCCAATGATTTAAGATCGGTGGTTCGATTCCCTCTCCCGCCGAGTCATTTGTCGTTGTGTCCTTGTGGGCAAGACACTTTACCTCCTTGCCTCCAGTGAGGCACTCGCAGGTGTGTGAATGTGTGTGATTGTTCCGGTGGTGGTCGGAGGGGCCGTAGGCGCAGATTGGCAGCCATGCCTCCGTCAGTCTGCCCCAGGGCAGCTGTGGCTACACGTAGTTTACCACCACCAAGTATGAATGAGGAGTGAATGAATAATGGATCCAATGTAAGCAACTTTGAGTGTCCAGAAAAGAAAGCGCTGTTTAAATCTAATCCATTATTATTATTATTATTATTATTATTATTATTATTATTATTATTATTATTATTATTATTATTACTATTATTATTATTATTATTATTATTATTATTACTATTATTATTATTATTATTATTATTATTATTATTATTACTATTATTATTATTATTATTATTATTACTATTATTATTATTATTATTATTATTATTATTATTATTATCTCCCCATCTTTATATTTGAATAAACTCACTTGAAAGTCTCACACTGTCACCAACTCCACCCACAACCTGTCAATCAAGCGCCCAACCAATCACGGCTCATCTGCCAGAAAGAACCAGGTGACCAACATGGCGTCAGGCGTCTGCTCTGTCAGGAGCAGAAACACCTGTGATGGACTCCAGGTAACACCATCTAGAGTCAGAACTGTTAACAATGTTCATGTTCAGAGCAGAGGGTCCAAACAGAACCACACACAAAACAACCATTAGTGAGTGAAACTAGCTGCTAGCACCAACAGTCTGTCCAGATATGGTTTCTGTTTGGAATGGGACAATCCATGTAGTACCCAC
>NC_090783.1:24800916-24908416 GCF_040054535.1 Antennarius striatus
GGAGTTGAATGGATTATTTCCCCTGGGACAGCAGATTCGTGTAACTTCCTACATTAACTTTTGACCTTTCTTGTAGTGCACATACATCCAGATCCCGCAGGTGGAGCAGACTCATGCCGTCATCCTCAGCAAGCCTGCCTGGATGTGGGGGGCTGAAATGGGAGCCAATGATCAGGGAGTCTGCATTGGGAACGAGGCCATCTGGACCAAGGAGCCCGTGGCCCCTGGAGAGGCCCTGCTGGGAATGGACCTGGTCCGGTGAGCACTGAGACGCTTTAGGCAGGAGTAAGTCCTCCTAGCATAGCGTGAGGTAACCAGCCGGCTCTCCACCACCAGACTGGGTCTGGAGCGTGGGGGCAGCGCCTGGGCGGCGCTGACGACCATCACCGAGCTCCTGGAGGAGCATGGACAGGGGGGGCAGTGCAAGGAGGACCCGGTACCCTTCAGCTACCACAACACCTTCCTCCTGGTGGACCGCACCGAGGCCTGGGTCCTGGAGACCGCTGGGAGGCTGTGGGCAGCCCAGAAGATCACAGGTGAGGCCTGTGTGGGTCTACATCCCAGTGGTAGAGTGGTCGTCGCCCGCAGGGCAGCGGTCCACAGTGTTTCTGCTGAGTTTTTTCAGGTGCACATTCCTGAGGGGTTGAGTGCTGCTTTGTGTTTTCAGAGGGTGTGAAGAACATCTCCAACCAGCTGACCATTGGTACCCAGGTCTCTGCCGAGCACCCGGAGCTGAGGAGCGTGGCTCGGGCTCAGGGATGGTGGGATGCAGAAGGAGAGTTCAACTTCTCTCAGGTGTTCACCCCTGAGAAGCCGCCCGTCCGGATGGAGCTGGCCAAGCAGCGCTACAGGGGGGGCACAGAGCTGCTGCAGCGACACGCCGGTGAGGGCGGTCCACAGCATCTGTAGATGTGGTCCCGAGGTAGCGCTAACACCCAGGAACTGGTCTATCCTCAGGCGCCGTCACCGCTGCTGTCATGATGTCCATCCTGAGGGACAAGCCCAGTGGCATCTGCATGGACTCGGGGGGCTTCTGCACCACCGGCAGCATGGTCTCCATCCTGCCCAGGGACACAACTTTGCCCTGCATCCACTTCCTCACCGGAACACCAGACCCCTCTAGGTGGGAGGTCCCGCAGGCCAGACCCCGTCCACATCCATACATCCATCTACCCTCCCATCCACCACCCATCAGAGATCATGCTAATAGCATCAGCTACTTGTCTCTTGAATGTAATGTGAATGTTTTCACATTTTATTTCCCTGCCCCTCCCTCTAGGTCTGTATTCAAGCCTTTTGTCTTCTCGGACCGGTACACTCCGGTACCCAGGGTGATCTCCCCACAATATGGCCCCGATGACCCAGTCAGGAAGCAGCCCCGCTTTCAGAGCCAGGTGGACCGAAGACATGACCTTTACAAGGCCCACCAGGTGGCCCTCAGCACCATGGAGACCGGCTCGGTGAGCAAGGCGGGCCTGGTCCCACTCTGGTCCGGGAGACACGCCCCCAGGCCCAGAGCTGGACCTGGTCCAATCTATCAGTGGACCTGAGCTAACAACTGATGTGACGTGTGTTCTTCTGTCTGTCAGGGTGAGGAGATCCACCACATCCTGAGGGAGCTGGAGTCTCAGTGTCTCAGTGAGATCTCAGCGCTGCTGAGTGGGGACATCGCCGGAGAAGAACTCGGAGACTTGTTCTTTGACTGTGTGGACACAGAGATCAAGTTATACCAGTGACGCACCAGAGCTGGGGGGTTCCTGAGGGGGAGATGATAGCAAGACTCCAGGAGAGGTCTCCATGCTGTAGAATAGAGTAGCCTATAGACACAGATGTGGGGTGGGGGTGTCCCGTCACTCACCACATTTCACATCACTGACAATTTGAGAGTCACTGCCGTCTGTCAAACAAGGACTTCCTGTGTCCTGTCTGTATGAGACCGTCCCCAACCAGACCCCTGACCCAGAGGTCTCCCGTCTGTCTGAGACCGTCCCCAACCAGACCCCTGACCCAGAGGTCTCCCGTCTGTCTGAGACCGTCCCCAACCAGACCCCTGACCCAGAGGTCTCCCGTCCGCATGAGACAGTCCCCAACCAGACCCCTGACCCAGATGTCTCCCGTCTGTCTGAGACAGTCCCCAACCAGATCCCTGACCCAGAGGTCTCCCGTCTGTCTGAGACAGTCCCCAACCAGATCCCTGACCCAGAGGTCTCCCGTCTGTCTGAGACAGTCCCCAACCAGACCCCTGACCCAGATGTCTCCCGTCCGCATGAGACAGTCCCCAACCAGACCCCTGACCCAGATGTCTCCCGTCCGCATGAGACAGTCCCCAACCAGACCCCTGACCCAGATGTCTCCCGTCCGCATGAGACAGTCCCCAACCAGACCCCTGACGCAGAGGTCTCTGAACATCAGAGCAAACAATACCCTTATAAGGACTTGATGGTGTGGTTCTTATCTAACACCTGTGTGCAGGACTGGAACTGCTTACCAGTGTCCCCAGGTGATCATCCTGAAAACCTGCATGGTAGCGCCGCACACATCCATTACATCAGTCCATCATGTCTGCACCAGGCTGTCAGGTGTGGGACCTGAAGAACTCTAAACGTCCCCCAACATGAACCCAACCGGACACCGGTGCCAGACAGTTGGGGGTTTGTTCAGGGGCCAGGAGGGAGATAACGACGGCACGTCACCTGATGGTCGCTTTAGTAGCTGAGTGACCAATGAAAAGGTCGATCATGTAAACGCGTCATGATGTGAAGTGATTGAAGGGGGCGGGGCTCCAGGTTGACAACAGGAAGTGGACAACTGCAGCAAAATAAAGCAGGAAGTGCTGAGAAGCGGTCTCTCTGTTCATTCGCTTTTATTCCAGAAGGTCAAAACCAATGTTTCTGCAGCTCAGGAGGAAGAGGAGGAGGAAGAGGAGGAGGAAGAGGAGGAGGAAGAGGAGGAGGAAGAGGAGGAGGAAGAGGAGGAGGAAGAGGAGGAGGAAGAGGAGGAGGAAGAGGAGGAGGAAGAGGAGGAGGAAGAGGAGCGCCCTCTGGGCTGCTCTGCCGAGGCGTGGGGTTGCTTCGCACTGAGCATGCGCAGACACACATCACACAGGGGGGGGCGCCAAATGTTTTCATCTGCGAGGGAAGAAGAAGAAGAAGAAGAAGAAGAAGAAGCGGAAGTGGTGCTCCCCGTAGCCGCTGCTAACTGTTAGCCGACAGCTTAGCAGTCGTCAGGTTTTCCACCTCGTCAGGTGAACCCGGGCGCGTGCGGACTGACAGGTAATCTGCTGACGTTGCTGCCGGACACGTGACTAACGGGCGGGCTAAAGTTTCCATGCTAGTTGTAGCTAACGCACGCGGCTGTGCTAACGCTCCGCTGGTATTGTTAGCCGCTAGCCGGGATGCTAACACGCGTCATAGCTGCTGTCCTTCATCAAGTCTGGGACGTGCAGGTCTGATGATGACGTCACGTCTGTTATAACATCTGTTCATAACGCGTGTTAGTGTCATGTCGTATGGGGGGGTTTTAAAGGCTTTACCTTGGTTCAAAGTTATTCAATGCACAGATTTTATTCTCTAATAACCCCACAGGAAAACTAATCCAGATTACTAATCCAGTTACTTATTGATCACCGGGACAGAAAAGGTTCATTAAAGTTGATGTTTGTCGGCTGAAGCTGTGCTCCGCTCTGATTGGTGGTTTGCAGGTTCTGGTGGCGTCGGCGGCGCTGCGGGAGGAATTCTGGGAAATGCAGTCCAATAGGTTTGAGCCGGGTGACGGTCATCCTGACCGGGGGTCCCGGCAGTGGAACCCCCACACCGACCGGCGGAGGTGGCCCGACCCCCACAGGGACGGTCAGTCTGGGCCCCAACACAGAAACGGTGTGGACGGCTCCCCCCAGTGGGCAGGTAGAGACTCACCTGGAAGGCTGGGCAGTAAAGACTGTGTGACCCCAGAGGGGGGCAGGAGGGGCCACAGCAGGAGACGCCTGCCCTCACCGGACCAGGGGTTGTCTGACAAGAAAAGGCCGCGGGGGGCAGAAGTTGAAGAGGATTATGGGTACAGGTGTTTGCTGGGGGATCCAGCCAGCAGACTGTCAGCAGACGCGTCCTCACACACACACACTCACACACACACACACAGGGACGTGAAACACCTGCGACCACAGGAGGAAGACTTCAGGTACCAGGAAGCAGTGGAGGACTCCAGACAGCGCTGCCGGCGCCAGGGGGCCGCGTTAAGGAGGCACGAGGGCGTGGCCCCCAGGAGGTCATCTGGTTACCACGCCGACCGAGACGCTGGAAGAAGGAGACGGGAGGGGTCGCCGGGTCGAACTCCGTCCCACGATCACGTCACCACGGTGAGTCCCAGTGAAGCCAGTTGAGTTCTTAACCTGGGGGGGTCAAACTCGTTTTCACTGGGGGCCACATCAGCATAACACTGTCCTCAAAGGGCCAGATGTAACTAATAAATGTAACTAAATGTAACTACTCCTTAATGTAACTAATAAATGTAACTAAATGTAACTCAGTGTAATGTAACTAAATGTAACTACTCCTTAATGTAACTAATAAATGTAACTAAATGTAACTCGGTGTAATGTAACTAAATGTAACTACTCCTTAATGTAACTAATAAATGTAACTAAATGTAACTCAGTGTAATGTAACTAAATGTAACTACTCCTTAATGTAACTAATAAATGTAACTAAATGTAACTCAGTGTAATGTAACTAAATGTAACTACTCCTTAATGTAACTAATAAATGTAACTAAATGTAACTCAGTGTAATGTAACTAAATGTAACTACTCCTTAATGTAACTAATAAATGTAACTAAATGTAACTCAGTGTAATGTAACTAAATGTAACTACTCCTTAATGTAACTAATAAATGTAACTAAATGTAACTCAGTGTAATGTAACTAAATGTAACTACTCCTTAATGTAACTAATAAATGTAACTAAATGTAACTCAGTGTAATGTAACTAAATGTAACTACTCCTTAATGTAACTAATAAATGTAACTCAGTGTAATGTAACTAAATGTAACTACTCCTTAATGTAACTAATAAATGTAACTAAATGTAACTCAGTGTAATGTAACTAAATGTAACTACTCCTTAATGTTAAATAACTGAATTTCTGACTGATTCTAGTTCCAAACATTACAGTTAGACAGAAAAAACATGTTTGTTTGTTTCTCTGTTCTAACATAAATCCTTTTCATTTGTCAGGTTATTAAACCCACAGAACTCCATCAATCAAGGATCAAACTATCAATCAATAAAGAAAAATAACATCAGACACAAGTTAGGACATTAACTTTGTTCACAATGTTTAGTCAGAGTTAAGATGGGCTGAACTACTGCATTGTGGGAAATGTAGTTTTGACCTACAGAGCGCCCTCATTCCTCGAATTTAAAGAGTTCCAGGAACCACACGTGAATAACGAATTCTGCGATATAGTGACAAACTATCTTATTATTTATGGTAATTTAAACGTTTCTGAACCCCCCCATCCTGATGTTGAACCACCTTCTATCTGTATCACCTTTAAAACACTCTGATAGACTGTTTAAAGCACTTTGTGTCTCACAGAAGTCAGACTCACAGAACGTAGCGCACTTCAGGATGCCGTCAGCCAATAGAATGCGTGTACGGTATCATGTGACCGACTACCAAAAATCCGTGATGAGGTGAAGTAGAGAGCGTTGATACGTGAGGGATGACTGTATTTATTGTTAGACTCTGACCTTTTATGCTCTTGCGGGCCACATAAAGTGATGTGGAGGGCCACGTTTGGCCCCCGGGCCTTGCGTTGAACACGTGTCTCAAACCCTGGTGCGTAACGGTTCCACGCGTCTGTTTCCCCCATCAGGCCTCTGACGCCGACCAGAGGGGCTCCACCAGGGGTTTCCAGCGTTTCCTGGAGGTCCTCAACAAGGGCGTGAATATGTCAGTTCTCAACAAGATCATGACTCAGAGCCCTCCCCCAGCGTTGGACCCCCCTCCATCCCCAGCTCCTGTGCTGGACTCTGCTGAATATCTGTTGTCTCCAAGTTGTCCTGGGGGGCAGCAGTGGATGAAGAGCCACTGGAATGCGGGCGAAGGCTCGCCCAGAAGGGTTTCTCCACAGCGCAGGTCCTTCAGCCCGACGCCGGCCCCTCGGCCTGATGGGAAGCCTCTGCAGAGGGCCGACGGGGCTCCAGCCAGCTGCAGCTCCAGCTCCAGCGGCGGGGGGACTCCGTCCACGCTGACCTCCGGAGACGAGCACAAGCACCTGCAGGGCGTCCTGCAGGCCATCGGCCTGAAGCTGGGGTCGGAGGAGCTGGGGCAGATGTCCCACCGCATCCAGGAGAGGCTGTACGGGAAGAGGGACGATGACGGGCTCCCCCCAGAGCCGCCGGATGGCCCCGCCCCCAGCAGGCGTGGCCTCAGCCCAGCGGCGGTGTGTTCCTCAAACCCCGCGCCCAGCAGGGCTCAGCGGGACGCAGCAGCGGGGGCCCAGGGCGGCGACCCCATGCCCAGCAGCTGCCTGCAGGAGAGCCAGCCCCCACCTGTGATGCCCATGTACCTGCCCCTAGGCTGCCCCCCGCTGGGGTACCCCGCCCAGCCTCTCAGCGCCCCCCCAGGTGGACCCGTTCTTTCCTGGCCCCCCCTGCCTCCGTTGCTCCATCACCCCGGCGTCCCGCCTGTGAACATCTTCCCAGCGGGCGTGGTCCAGACCAGGCAGCCCCTCCCACAAATCAATGGTCACACCCAGCCTCTGTTTACCCCCCCAGGTCAGAAACCCAAAACCCTGTCCCGACCCCGCTGTCTGCAGGTGATCCAAACCAACCCGACGGCGTGAAGACGGAGCAGGAGCCAACAGGAAGTAGAGCCCAACAGGCAGGAAGTAGAGCCCAACAGGCAGGAAGTAGAGAAACATTAAAGGATGCAAACAGAGTCGATGCCTGGTTACTGCTGACACACACACACACACACACACACACACACACACACACACACACCCATACACACACACACACACACACACACACCCATACACACACACACACACACACACACACACACACACACACACACACACCCATACACACACACACACACACACACCCATACACACACACACACCCATACACACACACACACCCATACACACACACACACACACACACACACACACCCATACACACACACACACACACACACCCATACACACACACACACCCATACACACACACACACCCATACACACACACACACCCATACACACACACACACACACACACACCCATACACACACACACCCATACACACACACACACACACCCATACACACACACACACACACCCATACACACACACACACACACACACACCCATACACACACACACACACACCCATACACACACACACACACACCCATACACACACACACACCCATACACACACACACACACACACCCATACACACACACACACACACACCCATACACACACACACACACACACCCATACACACACACACACACACACACACACACACACACCATCTCTTACAAGGTGTTTAAATTGATTCCTCAGAATTTGTTCATTCCTGTGATTTGATCCAGAATGTTTTGTTTGTTTGTTTTTTAAATAAACAAGGCTTGTTTGGTGTTTGTAGAACGTTGTCATGGCAACGCAGATCAGTGAGGTCATCGCTGAAGCTTCTGCTTCATCTTCATGTGCAGGAAGCTCTACATCAGCATCACGGCTGTCGTCAGACGGCCAGATGTAACTAATACATGTAACTAAATGTAGGCCTGTCCAGGTCAGAGTCTGGGTCTAATGTGGACCACATCCAGACTCTGGATCCAGGTCAGACTCTGGATCCAGGTCAGACTCTGGATCCAGGTCAGAGTCTGGATCAAGTGATTTCAATTTGTAGGGTGATGGAAAATGGTCCAGAACTGACCTGAGATCAGATCCTGAAGAAAACCCTTAGTAGCTGTTCTAGAGTAACAAAAGGAGACCAGTGTGATCTGGACTGGAGGGGCAGGTCTTGGTGGTCCCGGGTCAGCCGGTCAGGGTCTGGTGTTGGAACCGGTTCGTGGTCCTCCGTCCAGCAGGGGGCGGGTTTGTGTCGTGTTCGGGTCTCAGCTGGTTTTCAACATCCGGGTCCCGTCAAAAACACGGCCGGTCAGAACCGTCTGGCGCTCCGTTTGACGGAACCGATGCTCTTCCGGGTCACCGCGATGGAGGCGGGGCTCACGTGAGCGCACGCGCCGAGTACCGTGTTGGCCGCTATGCTGATGCGAACGTGACCCCCAGATCCGTTCAGGGGACCCCGAGGAACCCGGGACCAGGACCCCCGGACTGATGTTCTGCCCTGAAGGGGGCAGCTCCGGGGCCCCGCTGCCCTCGGAGGGGCCCCGCTATGTGGCCCCAGAGGAGGGGGGTCCACAGGCCTCCGGGACGGACGATGACCCGGAGCTGGTCAGGAAGAAGCGGGAGCTGCAGGAGATCACGGAGCTGATCGAGCGGAAGAAGGCCGCCCTGCGCCCGGCGGGGAGCAGCCCGTCCGCTCCAGGAGCCCCTCCGGGGGCCCTCCAGCACCGCGTCAGGATGGTTCTGGAGCAGCGGGGCTCTTCATGGGGGGCTGACGGACCGGGGCCCCGTCGCCCGCCTCACGCCGCCCGGATGAACCGGAGCCGCGGGGGTGTGCTGCAGGAGGACCACCCGCTGAAGCTCCGGGTGAAGGCCCTGATGAGGACCAGGACCAGGACCCCAGACACACAGGTTGGAACTTTGCTTTCTCCCCACGTTGTTTATAACCATTGTGTTTCATGTGTTCATGTGTTTTTCACTCCTTCACCACATTCACCACAACAATGAGGGCTGACGGGAGAAGACATCAGGTCTGTGAAACATCTCATTACAACATGTTCACCACAAACTCGGACAGGACATTTTCCAACCAGTTCCTACACTGAATTTAGACAGACGTTCATAGCCTCATCCACCTCCAGATATTAGCCTCGTCCCAGATGTAACCTGGAATATGACCATGGTTACATTCTTCCTGGAACAACGCGGTTTGTTAACATCATAGATAGTCGAAACAGGAAGTTGACCTTACCAGTGTTCTCCACAAGAATATAACTAAGGTATTCACCTCCGTCAGCAGACAGAGTGTCTACCCAAGGATCAACCCGTTTGTCACAGACACTTCAACAGTGTGTTAAAGTGTTATATCATCAACAGATATCAACATGCCCTTTAAAGCCTCAAACTTAATGTTCCTATAATCAGAAATTTATGATTTTTTTGTTCATTAATCCATGTTTCTGACATGATATTTACTGGTTTTTCAAATGGTCTATGGAATCCTTGATGTGTCCATAATTGGTGTAGAGGCTCCACTATTGAAGTGATTCTGTTGTACTGATCTTTGGTGTAATAACAACCCTTGTCCATCTTTATTGCAGGTATTTCACCAACTCTTCTGCACTTCTGATCACCATTGTTTTCACTCTTTCTGGCCTATCTGACTCTCTCTCTGTCTCTCTGACCCTGTCCTTATCTTCCTTTATTTCTTTTCCATCCAACCAGTTAAGGCGGATGGCCGCCCAAAACAGTCTGGGTCCTGCCCAGAGTTTCTTCCTCAACGAGCGAGTTTTTCCCCGCCACTGTCGCTGATGTTTGCTCTGGAGGGTTCAGATGGGTTTTTCTGTCTGTTAAAGCGCTTTGAAATGTCTGTTGCCATGATTAAGAGCTATATAAATAAAACTTGATTGATTGATTGATTGATCTGGTCCAGAGAAAGCCCCTTTGTTCTGATGAAGATCCTGCAGTTGTTGGTCCAGGTGTTGTCCATCAGTCCATTCTTCTTCTGTAGTCGAGCTTTTTTAGCGATATGAGCATTCTTTTAGAGAGATTCTCATTAATGTAGAAATTTCGTCCTTTCAGTTTGAAGCCTTGTTTCAGGAGAACAATCTTGTGTTTACGATTGTTGAATTTGATCACACTGAGGTGGTCTCCTACCTCCAGATGGGGATGGGTAACATGTCTCCATCTGGTCTGATCTATAGTTATCTCCAGATCCCTCAGAGAACTCACTTGTTGCTCCAGAGTCTCGGTGTCAGCGCTGTGTTCAGTTCCCTCTCCTCTGGACAGCATGAGTGTTAGTACGGAGCTTGGTTTGATTCCAGAGATGATCACATCATTCACACAAATGATTTGTTCCAAATCACCTGTTCTTTGTTGTCCCTGTTCTATGACAACAATTCTTTGGTCTTTTTCATCTCTGTCTTTTTGCATTTTCTTTATTTCGTCCTTCATTTCTTTCATGGTGTCTAGCACCGGTTTTAACTTTTCTTCCAACTTTTTATCAAAGAAACTTTTTAACTTATCAAAGTCGCATTAAAACTCTTTCATAGAAGAGACCATATGGTCTAGAGTATCTTCCGATTTTCCTCTTCCTCTTGTCATTTTGCAGAGAGTCAGTGTGAGTACGAGTTAGAGAGATAGTGACAACAGGACATATTGATGAACGTATTGATGTTTCCTTTGTAGACACGCCCCTTAACATACCTGAGGACACCTGTGGTTCCCCAACAGGTGTCTCATGCATGCTAAAGTCCATCAGCCCCATACCATCCAGACCTGAACCTGTCAGCCATGTTCTGTCTGCGCCCCCACAGGTCTCGGACACGGCGCCGCCTGGTCCAGGAGACGCTGGCATCAGCCCCGGTTTCCAGCGCTTCCTCAGCATCCTGAACAACGGCGTGGACATGAACTGGCTCAGTAGGATCGTCAACGACGACGGCGACCAAGAGCCTCCAAACATTCAGCCTCTCGCTGTTGAGAACCAGTCAGGTCAGTTCTTCATGGGCCAAAGTCAGGGGTCAACCAGCAGGCCCTCGCTGCCGGGCCCACGCCACATGAACAACAACAGAGACCGGAAGTCCACTCTGTCCAGTCAGGAGGGACCTCTCATCCCACAGCAAGGCCAGAACAACCAGCCCATTGAACCCCTTCCTGGCTGCCATCGATCAAAGTCTCCTTTGCCAGTGATGAAGAAGAGGAAAGAAGGAGATGAAGAAAACCCAAAAGTGGAGGAGCAGCACCAACAACTCCAGAACGTTCTGAAGAGTCTGGGCTTGAGCTGGGAGGAGGAAGAGATGACGGAGTTAGCCAAGCGCACCCAGGAGAGGCTGTACGGGAAGAAGAAGGAGACGGTGAGGGAAGAGAGTCGCAAGCAGGACCCCCACAATCGCGACGGGAAGTCCTCTTCCTCCTCTTCTTGTTCGGGGTCCAGGAGCGCGAGTCCCAGCCCCCCTCAGCTCAGTTGCTCCAGCAGCAAAGACTCAAAACGAAGGGGCGCTTCTGACGGCGGCAGCCTCGGTGGGAGGAAACATCAGGACCACCAACCAGACCCCCACCCTTACCCCACCTACCCTCAGGGAGCTGGTCCAGCCCCCGCTGATCCCAGCCCTGATCCCTCTGCTGAAAACAGCTTGCCCCCCTTTCCTGTGCTTGACGTCACACCTGAGCCCCGCCCCAGTACCCTGAGACAGATCCCCCTGCTCCCGTATACACCCCTGATTGCACTCCTGAATCCACACCTGAAGCCGCACCCGAACCCAAAACTGAACCTAAAACTGATCCCAAAACTGAACCCACACCTGAACCCAAAACTGATCCCAAAACTGAACCCACACCGAAACCCAAAACTGATCCCAAAACTGAACCCAAAACTGAACCCACACCTGAACCCACACCTGTATGAAGGCAAGAAGGCTGAAAAGTCCCGCCCCTGCCCCCGCCCCCGCTTTCTCAGCGAAGTTAGCATCCAGGAGACCAAGACGCCTGTCCAGAAGGTCACCACCGCTGTTAGTGTGTGTTCGAGTCCCAGTGTGTGTCCAGGTAAGGGCCAGTTGGACCTGTTGTCCCCTCCCTGTCTCCAGGTCTCCAGCGCTGCACAGACCAGCCGTTCCAAGAAGAATAAGAATAAGAAGAAGAATTTGCAAAGGAGGAAGTACCGCCGTCGCAAAAAACAAAGACGGATTGAAGCAGCTGCTAAGCTGAAGGTGGACCAGGATGGAGGTGACTCCAAAGACCAGCTGGAGGTGGAGGAGGATGGAGGTGACTCCAAAGCCCCGCAACCAGAACAAGATCAGCAGAAGCTGAAGCTTCTGAAGCAGAAGGTTGGTTTTATCGTGACGTCTCCTAGTTGGAGATTAGAGCCTGTTTAGTAACGTTCTGATAGAGGCGTGTTAAGCTGGAGGTAACGTTCTGATAGAGGCGTGTTAAGCTGGAGGTAACTTTCTGATAGAGGCGTGTTAAGCTGGAGGTAACGTTCTGATAGAGGCGTGTTAAGATGGAGGTAACGTTCTGATAGAGGCGTGTTAAGATGGAGGTAACGTTCTGATAGAGGCGTGTTAAGCTGGAGGTAACGTTCTGATAGAGGCGTGTTAAACTGGAGGTAACGTTCTGATAGAGGCGTGTTAAGATGGAGGTAACGTTCTGATAGAGGCGTGTTAAGATGGAGGTAACGTTCTGATAGAGGCGTGTTAAGCTGGAGGTAACGTTCTGATAGAGGCGTGTTAAGCTGGAGGTAACGTTCTGATAGAGGCGTGTTAAGATGGAGGTAACGTTCTGATAGAGGCGTGTTAAGCTGGAGGTAACGTTCTGATTCGAGGCGTGTTAAGCTGGAGGTAACGTTCTGATAGAGGCGTGTTAAACTGGAGGTAACGTTCTGATAGAGGCGTGTTAAGATGGAGGTAACGTTCTGATAGAGGCGTGTTAAGATGGAGGTAACGTTCTGATAGAGGCGTGTTAATCTTGGAGGTTGAATGAAGTCATGTTGAACTTTGGCCGATACAAAAACAAGACTTTGGTGATGTATTTATCCAGGGGTCAGTGTCTGTACTTTTGTGGAATTGTATTTGCATGATTTTCAGATTATAATCCACCGTCTGAAAGTCTTTCTGTCTTGTTTTCAAGTTTAAAAGTTTCCACCAGAAAGTGAAGCAGCCTGAAGCACCGGTAGAGAGCAGCAGCCAGACACCCGACGGGTCCAGGTATGTAAACTCAGAGCAGATGTCTGAAAGGGAGGGGGGAGCACTGTCAGTGTGAAGTCATCGTGGTTTGAGCATTTTCTTCTTTCACCATGTCTAAGCATGTAGACTAAATCGTGAAGCGTTTGCTCATGTCTGAACATGTAGACTAAATTGTAAAGCGTTTGCTCATGTCTGAATGTGTAGACTGATCGTGAAGTGTTTGCTCATGTCTGAACATGTAGACTAAATTGTAAAGCGTTTGCTCATGTCTGAATGTGTAGACTGAATCGTAAAGCGTTTACTCATGTCTGAATGTGTAGACTGATCGTGAAGCGTTTGCTCATGTCTGAATGTGTAGACTGATCGTGAAGTGTTTGCTCATGTCTGAATGTGTAGACTGAATCATGAAGCGTTTGCTCATGTGTGAACATGTAGACTGAATTGTAAAGCGTTTGCTCATGTCTGAATGTGTAGACTAAATCGTGAAGCGTTTGCTCATGTCTGAACATGTAGACTAAATTGTAAAGCGTTTGCTCATGTCTGAATGTGTAGACTGAATCGTAAAGCGTTTACTCATGTCTGAATGTGTAGACTGATCGTGAAGCGTTTGCTCATGTCTGAATGTGTAGACTGATCGTGAAGTGTTTGCTCATGTCTGAATGTGTAGACTGAATCATGAAGCGTTTGCTCATGTGTGAACATGTAGACTGAATTGTAAAGCGTTTGCTCATGTCTGAATGTGTAGACTGATCGTGAAGCGTTTACTCATGTCTGAATGTGTAGACTGATCGTGCAGCGTTTGCTCATGTCTAAGTGTGTAGACTGAATCGTGCAGCGTTTGCTCATGTCTGAATGTGTAGACTGATCGTGAAGCGTTTGCTCATGTCTGAATGTGTAGACTGATCGTGAAGCGTTTACTCATGTCTGAATGTGTAGACTGATCGTGCAGCGTTTGCTCATGTCTGAATGTGTAGACTGATCGTGCAGCGTTTGCTCATGTCTGAATGTGTAGACTGATCATGCAGCGTTTGCTCATGTCTGAATTTGTAGACTGAATCGTGCAGCGTTTGCTCATGTCTGAGTGTGTAGACTGAATCATAAAGCATTTGCTCATATCTGAATGTGTAGACTGATCGTGAAGCGTTTGTTCATGTCTAAATGTAGACAGAATCATAAAGCGTTTGCTTATGTCTGAATGTGTAGACTGAATCGTGAAGCGTTTGCTCATGTCTGAATGTGTACACTGATCGTGAAGCGTTTGCTTATGTCTGAATTTGTAGACTGAATCGGGCAGCGTTTGCTCATGTCTGAATGTGTAGACTGATCGTGAAGCGTTTGTTCATGTCTAAATGTATACAGAATCATAAAGCGTTTGCTTATGTCTGAATGTGTAGACTGCTCGTGAAGCGTTTTCTCATGTCTGGACCGGGCTGGGGCTCTGGTCCTACTGACCTCTGTTCTTCTCTCCACAGCGCTGATGACCCCCCTGCGCCCCCTCTGTGCTTGTTTCCTTGGAATCTGTGAAGATAATCTCAGTGAAATGTGTCGGAGCGTCTGAGCGAAACAGAAATAAAAGACGGCGCCTCGTCAAAGTGTTGTGCTTCTGTTCGTCCACCAGGGGTCACACCCAGCCCTTCACTGCAGGTGTTCTGAACAGACCAGCAGCTGCTTTTCAGAACTGTGTCTTCCACAGATCTGAGGTTTGGGTAGAAAACTGAACCTGATTCGTCATTGGATGATCTCAAAAGACCTGCAAGTCCTCCACGGATCAGGTCCCACCAGGTCCAGGCAGGAACTTGGAGGGTCAGATCAGTGGAGGCCCGCTGATCAAACTGTTATTGTTAGGTTTGGTTATTAACATCTGATCAAAAGTATTGATCAACAGTAGTAATCAGATATGTTGGGGTATGAGGAGGACAGAAAGCCTGGAATGAAATCTAACATTCAAGTAGGTGCAAAGAACATTTATTGCTAACAGACTGCACCACCAATGACATGACAGCAAGGAGGAACCTTTAGCATTAGTCCAGGTCAGTGTTGTTCCTGATGGCGCTGCTGCTCCATACGCCTGTTGGACTCCAAACCATCTATGTGGAGATCATTTCACATGAGCAGGACCATAGAAGACCTTCCAGAGAGATGACTCTAGCAGTCCAGTGGCAGTGAGTGGTAGCTGGGGGCCTCACTGGGGGCCCTCACCATCCAGCAGGGAGCACACGGAGGCTAGAGCTCGTCCTTCTCCTCTCCTTGGCAGTAGCACGCTGCCCTCTGGCTGTTCATGTAGGGCCTGCAGCCCAGAGTCCACACCGTGTTGAACAAGGTGTCTGCAACCGTCTCACACGCTGCACACAGAAGAACGGCGTCAGCACACACACACACACACACACACACACACTCCCTAAGCAGGTGTCACCTCTGACACTAGACTTTAGATTTCACATTCATAGTTGATGCTCAGTCATGGTTGACTGACCGGGTCATGAAGTCGCCCCCGGCGGCAGATATGTTGGTGAAAAACTGTCTGCTGGATGAAAAACGGTTTGAGGCACCAACCTTCCACTTTGGACACGAAGCCCAGGCTCTTCTTGAGGTCGGAGCAGATGCTGTGGAGGCACCAGCGGAACTTGGAGTCGCAGCGGTACTTGTTGGAGCCGCAGGTGTCGTAACATGAGTCCAGCTGGTTGCAGCACTTGGTCATTGCAGGAATGCCCACGTCCATCTGGAACACAGCAAACGCAGAGCAGGCGTCACCATCAGGCCCACAGGTGGACCCGATGCCCACCCTCTGGACACGGGGGGACTGTAAAGACTCACAAGACCACAGTCCAAGTCTTACTGGAACAAGTTCCTCAGTGGTCCAGGTCACCAAACCCGGAGACCCAGTAGTCTATAGTAGTATTACTGTGGTGTAGACTGTAGTAGTATTACAGTAGTACTTCTGTAGTATTACTCTTTTGTAGACTCACCCCCTCAGGAACGGGAAGACCAAAGAAGTAGGAGCTGCAGCCGTCAGGTTCTGGCATCTGGAATCCAGGACGTGGAAGAGGGGCTTTCCCTGAGGGGTGGAACAGAGGAGCACATGGAGGTCCTGTCTCACATAGAGGACCACATGGAGGTCCTGTCTCACATAGAGGACCACATGGAGGTCCTGCCTCAGATCTGGTTCCTACCAGCCTGCCTGACACTTGACACCCTGTTAGCCACCTTTAAAGCCCTTGCTATCACACTGGGTCCAGTCCAGCACCAGAACTTGACAGATGTTCCAGGAATAAACTGATCATATTAGGATCATGTTTGTCCATCCTGCTGGAGCAGGGCTTCAGTCCTGTTAGGACTGGTGACCAGAGGGGTCAAAGCCACCTGACTCCTGAAGGAGGAGTCCTTCCCACTGAACAACAGATGAGCTCATGAGGTGAGCTCTTCAGTTTGATGCACGAGGCTTTGATTGGATTTTGACACGTCTTTTGTTCAGACAACTTAATATACATCCATCCGTTTTACACAGATGTCAATCCTTATGGGGGCTGGAGTCTATCCCAGTAGAAACTGGGGGGGAGGCAGGGTTCACCCAGGACAAATTTCCAGTTCATGACAAGACCACACAGAAAGACTGACATCCAGCCTCTGGTCGACCTGGAGCCACCAGTTTACCTCTACTGTAGGATTTTATGGGAGGGAAGGGAGTTCAAGTTACCTCCAGAAAGCAGTGCATCCCTGGGATGCGCTTTAAGAATATACGGTAGAATATACGGTAGAAGCGTAAGCAAGGATTAAGTTTAGCCAATAGTACCATATAAAAACTAAACTGTTAATTTTAATGATTTTATTAATAACATAACTGTAAGTAAAAAGAAAAAATGTAAAATTATGTAAGTTTTATCAAACTGTTGAAGCCTGGTAGTCATTTAAGAAAAAGTTTTAGAAATAAGTAAAGATGTGAAACAGTTTTTTTTTACTTATATGCCCTCGCTGCTAAGAAGGAGCATTGTTCTAACTGTATCCATACCCACCACACCCCATAATATTTGTCCATGGCTTTAATCAACTCACCGTATCGACAGCGGTACTGACACACTCCGTCTCGCCCACCCATGAACTCCAACATCGAGTCAAAGTAACCCCCAATGGACTCGAAGCTGCCTCGGACTGAGTTGAGGACCCAGTCCTGTCCGTCCTCTCCGTCCTGTCCCGGTGTGCCTTCAGAGCTCGGTGCTTCGGACACCGAGTCTCCAGCCTCTTCGCTAATGGCTGTGTGGATGAAGAGGCCGACCACAAGCAAGGCAGGAGCGAGCAGGGCCCAGCGTGTCATCCTGGACCCCAGTATGAACCGATTTGGGCTTCAGATTTGGAGCTATAACACCCAACATCCACAGAGGAAATACTGAAACCGGCTGCCTGAACCTTGAGCTCAATGCAGGGACGTCCTCACATGTGGAGGAGCAAAGTCCGGCTTCTATCTCGTCCCCGACGTGTCCGAGCTGTTTCCAGGATCACTGACTGATGACAGCCTGTTGGTTTATTGATAAGAGCATTCAAGTCTTTTTAATCCATTCATGTGACCTTTGATGTACTTCTGTCCTCTGCTGCTCCCCAACCTGACCTGAACCGTCTTCAGTCTCCATGTTGGTGAACGTCTCCATCAACAGAAATATATTGAGTCATGTTAACATGACACGTGAAACCTGAATCTATATGGTGTTCATGTTACGTTTACATACCGTTAGCATCAGGCTAAATCGTCTAGCAAGTCATGTGGTCACCCCTTCATGGTCCTGAAGTCACTGGAATATCTTCATCATCTTTCGTCCAAGGTTTTGAACCGCGTCGTGGAACAAAAAACGAATCCAAAAACTTCATATTTTTTTAATGTTCTGTAGCAATCAGTTATTCAAATTAATAGTAACCTGTTAAGATGGGGTTCCTTTTTTGTTCTTGAAAAAAATATCTGACCTCACATTTCTCAGTGCCCAATGAGAAGTTGATGCATCACCAGCAGTCAAGAAGAAGGCTGTCTCCCGATCGCTATAAGAGGTAAATACTGCAGTCTGTCAGCGTGACAAAATGTTTGATTTAGACATGAACTCATTGGCTGAAGCCAGTTTCAGAGCAGAGTTCCCCAGACTCTGCTCTGAAACTTTGAAACTCCGTCATCAGCTGGAGCAACTTCTCCGTCATCCTCTGATTGTCCATCCTCTGCTCCGTAACTGGGTCAGTACTGCCTACTGTAAGGACAAACCTGCAGTATCTCAACTAATTGCTTTAATTGTTAATTTAAAAGTCCTAAAGCTACCTACTTATTTATATCTACAAGGAACGTTATTAACCAGTTCAGGAACTTTATTTTTTTGTTCTAACCGGTTCAGGAACGTGAGTTCATGGGTGGAACGTTAAACCAGAAACGTTATAATTCCGTTTCTCTTTGCAAAAAATTCTGGTTCAAAGCCCTGCCTTCATCATCATCATCTTCATCCTCTACAACACAGAAAATTAAACGTTCCATGTCTTTTTAAGTTTGTGTTAAATGAATATTAAAGTGTTCAGAATGTAGGCTCACAGGGCCTACCAGTAACCTACCAGTAACCCACCAGTCACCTAACTTTTTTCTTTTTTTTACCACTAACCTATCATTAACCTACCACTAACCTATCATTAACCTACCACTAACCTACCACTAACCTATCATTAACCTACCACTAACCTATCATTAACCTACCACTAACCTATCATTAACCTACCACTAACCTATCACTAACCTATCATTAACCTATCATTAACCTACCACTAACCTATCTTTAACCTACCACTAACCTATCACTAACCTATCATTAACCTATCATTAACCTACCACTAACCTATCACTAACCTATCATTAACCTATCATTAACCTACCACTAACCTATCATTAACCTACCACTAACCTATCATTAACCTACCACTAACCTACCACTAACCTATCACTAACCTATCATTAACCTATCATTAACCTACCACTAACCTATCATTAACCTACCACTAACCTACAAAAGAACCAGTCCTAGTCACCCATTCCTCTGAGGAGTTGGTGTCGGTCTCCGGGGGGCCTCTAGGGGGCAGCACCGGACTCGGGTGGGCGGAGTCTGCCGGAAATTCAGTGACGCACAGAAGAAGTCTCGCGCTCAGCTCCAATTAGCGTCCACGCCGATGGCTAAGCTAGTTAGCCGTAGCTTGTTAGCAGAGGAGGCGCTGTCCGGTGTGTCCACGGATCGCGGTACCGCGACCCGCAGGAAGACGTGTTTGAACCGAACCGGATGTCCTTCACGAGCCTGTTCAGCCAACTTCCTGCCGTCACGGGTGGTGGCGGGAGCCGCGGGCAGCCGGCGCCTCCGCGCGGGAACGACACCGGGAACGGGAAGAGGAAGTCCCGCGACCACCCGACGGGTCCTCCCGGAAAGGTGAGCGTGACCCCTGACCTTTCACCTTCGTTCCACCTGTGTACGGTTCACCTGTCTCATGTGACTGGCCTGTCTCACGTCTTTATATGTCAATTAGTGATTTAATTCACGTTAGTTTCATAACCTTTATCGGACCAAACAGAAGCTCCGTCATCATTAACATTATCATCTTTATCAATATCATTATCATCTTCATCATTATCAATATCATTATCATCATCATCATCAATATCATTAACATCTTTATCAATATCATTATCATCATCATCATTATCAATATCATTATCATCATCATCATTATCAATATCATTATCATCATCAATATCATTAACATCTTTATCAATATCATTATCATCGTCATCATTATCAATATCATTATCATCATCAATATCATTAACATCTTCATCACTATTATCATTATTATCATTATCAATATCATCTTCATCATTATTATCAATATCATTATCATCTTCATCATCATCATCATCGTGTTCAGTTCCGTCCCTGGACGTCCGGTTTTCTTTTTGTCCCCCTTTGACCCGGTTGGGTTCTGCTCAGGTTCCCAACTGAGAACGGACACTGAAACCAGTCTTGTGTCCGTCCCCCGTTAGACTGGTGTTGCTGCTTCCTGCCTCGATGCTCTGATGTCTTCTTAATCCACCCCCCCTCAGCGTTGGTGTGTCCGTCCACCAAACGTCTCCTCAAGCGTTCAGATAGAGGAAACACAAAGCACATGATGAACATGGGATGGATGGGATCACCTCTTTGTACACTGGATAAGATAGAAATACAAGTGAGAAGGCCAGTGTGAGTAAGACCACAGATCAAAGCACAACTTTGATCTATGAAAGTAGGTCAGGGTGAAATTTTGAATGGGGTGTCGCGGGATGTTGCAGTCTGTGACTGCCTCGTTCAAAGTGTGCTTTCCTTTCTTGGCACCGGGTCTGGCCTTCAGACCCAGCTGACCACAGTGATTAACCACGAGGAACGAGGGGTTACTGCATGTGCTTCCTCACCTCTTCATCTTTATCTTTTTCCCACAGAGACATTGTCCTGAAGACCGGACAAACAGACCTCCTGACGTGGGGGGCGACACCCAGGCCGTGAAGAGGCACAGCGGTCACTTCTCCCAAGACGCCGTTCCTGACCACAGCGGCGACAAAGGTCAGAGTGGGGGAAGTAGATGGAATGGGAGACGGCAGAAGAACCTCCAGCGGAGGGGGGGCGCTGCTACCAGAGGGGGCGCTGCTACCAGAGGGGGCGCTGCTACCAGAGGGGGCGCTGCTACCAGAGGGGGCGCTGCTACCAGAGGGGGCGCTGCTACCAGAGGGGGCGCTGCTACCAGAGGGGGCGCTGCTACCAGAGGGGGCGCTGCTACCAGAGGGGGAACCGCACGAAAACACAGGGGAGACAGGAACACTGGAAACCATCAAAAGGTAAGCCCAAGACTTGGCCGTGTCGGTTGGGATGGACCCCCCCTCGCCTACCAAACTGTTCTCTTTCCTTGTAGGACTTCAAGTCAACATTCATGACTCAGGAGTTTAAGGACCAGAATGCTTTGCTGGTGGATGGGCGGTTACTTTGTCGGCATTTCCTTTGGGGGCGGTGCATCAAGGCAGGTTTTGTTGTGTCGTCCTCTCCGCTGACGGTTTTAGCGACTTCCTCTCTGAAGGTTTTCCTTCCTGTCCGTTCAGGGTGACGACTGCCAGCTGGAACACGTCCACGGCTCCAACGATCTCCTCAAGGAACTGTGCAAGTTCTACGTCCAGGGGTGCTGCACGAAGGGAGCGCAATGCCCATACATGCACAATATCCTTCAGGTGATCAGCGTGAAGGTCAGGTCCTCCTGAGCGTGGTGAAGCTCCTCACAGCTTTGATGCTTCCTTAACCGCCTGAACAGTCGTTTCCTTGCAAGTTCTACCATCGAAAAGACGTATGTCAACAAGGACCAGATTGCAGGTTTTCCCACGAGCCCCTGAATGATGTGACGACTCGTCTGTTGGAGGAGGTGTGTGTGTGTCAGACCGCCATCATGGAGGTGTTCTTCAAATGCTGAACGGTACTTCGTTCCTCCCTGTAGGCCCTGAAACAAGACGAGGACCTCCATGAGGCCAGGAAAGACTCTGAGTCACTGGGACAGCCGGCCAAGACGGACGAGTCCCAAGACACCGACGGCACCGGGTCACCTGGGGTGTTCCTGCAGTCGCTCAGGTGCAGACGAGAACCTGTCGCTCCCATTCATCCAGGTGACCAGTCAGATTCATCCTTCATCTGGTGTTTGTGTTTCAGGCTCAACTTCTACAACAGCACAGACGTAACGACTGAGACCGGAGCCTCGTTGGGTTCGACTGGAGACGAGGTGGCGACGACACAAGGGTCAGAGGTCACCCAGCTTCAGAGCCTGGATCATGTGGAGCCGGTTTGCTATTCTGTTGAAGCAGTGCTTGGACACCAGCAGCCTGGTCCTTCAAAACCTCCAGGAACGACTCCAGGAACTCAATGTGCCCCGCCCTCTTACCCTGATTGCCCTTCTGACTCTGGAAAGCACAGCCGAGTTCCCTCCTGTGTTCTCACGTCTGCCCGGTCAGCAGGAAACACAACTCTTCCTTCTGCTGCACAAAATGTTCCCTACACCGCAAAAACAAAGCAGGAAGTGGTCACTGGTCCTCTGACGAGATCCCAAACCCTGAAGAAGGTCTCACATGTGGCTAACACCACCAATGACTCCAACACTATGTGGGAGAGCCCGTCATCCTTCCCAGCATGCACCAGTTTGAGCTCAAGGCCTGGGTCTCCCAGCAGGAATCCACCAGAACCTCTGCAGCCATCGGCGGATGACTGTAGAGCAGAAGACGCTCCGGTCCGACCCACAAACCTCGTTAGCTTAGCTTCACCGAGTCCGGCGGACCTGAGGCCGTCTGGTTCCTCTGTGGGTTCCTCAGCGTTTAGAGTTCAGTCCTCCTGTCCCTCCCCTGAGGAGAGACTGAGGAGTCCAGGTCGACCCGCAACCAGCGCCTGGCTCGGTCTGTTTGCTGCTCCGCTCCCTGGTATCAGGTCCAAGACGTCTCCTCCATCAGAACGCAGAGCTCCCAGCTGCTGCCCACACAGTACCGTCTGAAGGGTCACGACCCAGAGGCCTCCTGGGTCTGAGGGGTCACGACCCGGAGGCCTCCTGGTTCTGAGGGATGAACTTCACACTGGTGTGTTGTATCTCTGCTGGCCACCTGTACAGGTGCGTGTTCTGGTTCTATCAGTTCAGATCCAGTGTTCTGGTGTCTGAACCAGCAGACGTCTGATTCTATTGTTTTTCTGTGTCGTCTTTAAAAGTTTCTTTAATAGATATTAAAACACGTATGTGCAGCCTGTGACGTGGCGTAAAATGAGCTTCATTAAAACTCTTCTGACGTCAACACAAACATTCTTCCTCTTAGTTTTCAGCCACAAAAGTCAGTCGGTTTCAAATCAGCATCAGGATGTTTATTACACGTTTATTACAGAGACAACACAGCGGGACCCAACCCACAGGTAGCACCTAAGGCCCCTGAGTGGTGGGGTCACATTAGGCCGTTGAAGCAGACCTGGACATGAGGTGTTCAGAGGTCATTTGGGGTCATTCGGGGTCATCCGGACCAGCGGGACCGTCTCAGCCCTCCGACTCATCGGAGTCCTCCCCAGCCGGCGTTCTGGTGCCACTGTCTTCAAGAAGCGCCTCCTCTGAGGGCGGCTCGTGGTTGGTGGCGTCTGATTGGCTCACTGTTCCGTTGGTGGGGGCCAGGGCGCCGCTGGGGCGAGACCCCGATTCCTCCTGTTCTTGATAGAACTCCAGGGTTTTCCTCCTGAAGCAGCCCGACTGGAGACACAAGGTTGAGGAGCATCAGTACATTCTGTTCATTGATCACGTGACCTCAGGCGGTAGCGTGTAGCGTGTTCTATGACGGCTCACCTTCAACATGATGATGGTGATGAAGATCAGGATGAGGAAACCGATCCCAGCTCCTGTTAGAATGATCAGCAGTCGATCCGGGAGGAGCAGGAACTCCACCCGGACTTCAGCCTGTCCACAGAAGACCCCCCAGGATGAGTGTGTGTGTGTGTGTGTGTGTGTGTGTGTGTGTGTGTGTGTGTGTGTGTGTGTGTGTGTGTGTTGAAAGTACCGCTTTAAACGTTGGGTCGCCTTCTCTCCACGATCCAAACACAGAGGATTTCTCCTGCCGACAAACGGGAATCTTATGTTGTTAGTGAGTCTGACCAATGGGGAAGCAGGACAGTGAGGTCAAAGGTCACGCACCTGGTTTTTATGGGAGTCCAGCACGTAGTGCTGCTTGTTGTAGTCCACGTGCAGGAAGCTCTTAAACTGGACCTGTGCTCCGTCTCCGGTGTACCGCTTGAGGAAGGCGACGTTCTGGGGGCAGAGCGGGACAGGTGGGGGTGCGTTCACATTCAGATGTTGGTGTGGGACACCTCCAGTCGGGTTCTACCTACCGCTGCGTTCTCCTTCAGGTCCCTGAAGTGCACGTCTCCTGATAGGACGAACTCAGACACCGACTCTCTGTCCAGGATGAAGCTGTCACAGACGACCAGCCGGCAGTGTCTCTCTGGGGGGCAGTGCTGGAACAACGGTTCAGGTAAGGGTTAAAGGTCACCAACACCTCTGTCAGCATCTGAGACCATCTTCATGCTAACTTCCTTACTTCAGATGTCAGCTCGGTCACGGCTGCACATCTGGTCCGGTTCTGTGAACAGGAGGACCCAACATGAGGATCTGTGATTGGTTCACGGCAGCAGGAACCTACCTGGACCTACCTGCCCGACCCAGACTCCATAGTTCTTCATTTCAAAGCTGTGCTCCAGTCTGGTTGGGAAGAACAGGGACACGTTGACAGGAAAGGCCTTCAAGCCGGGGTTCTCCACCTGCAGGACGCAGCAGGACAATCTCACCTTCTGACAGTCTGACCAGTAGGTGGCGCTCTTCTCCTGCCCGTGTGGTCAATGCACAACTACATCATATAGCTGTTAGCTTAGCATGAGCTCTAGAACCAGGTCATCTGTCTCAAATCACCACTAACAATCAGCTGATCAACACTGGCTGGTGAATGGTCCCATGGGTGAACGGTCCTATAGTGAATGGTTCTATAGTGAACGGTCCAATGGGTGAACGGTTCTATAGTGAACCATCCTATAGTGAACGGTTCTATGGTGAATGGTTCTATAGTGAACGGTTCTACAGTGAACGGTCCTATAGTGAACGGTCATATAGTGAACGGTCCAATGGGTGAACGGTTCTATAGTGAACGGTCCTATAGTGAATGGTTCTATAGTGAACGGTCCAATGGGTGAACGGTTCTATAGTGAACGGTCCTATAGTGAATGGTTCTATAGTGAACGGTCCAATGGGTGAACGGTCCTATAGTGAACGGTCCTATAGTGAATGGTTCTATAGTGAACGGTCCAATGGGTGAACGGTCCTGTAGTGAATGGTTCTATAGTGAACGGTCCAATGGGTGAACGGTTCTATAGTGAACGGTTCTATAGTGAACGGTCCAATGGGTGAACGGTTCTATAGTGAATGGTTCTATAGTGAACGGTCCAATGGGTGAACGGTTCTATAGTGAATGGTTCTATAGTGAACGGTCCAATGGGTGAACGGTTCTATAGTGAATGGTTCTATAGTGAACGGTCCAATGGGTGAACGGTCCTGTAGTGAATGGTTCTATAGTGAACGGTCCAATGGGTGAACGGTTCTATAGTGAATGGTTCTATAGTGAACGGTCCAATGGGTGAACGGTTCTATAGTGAACGGTTCTATAGTGAACCGTCCTATAGTGAACGGTTCTATGGTGAATGGTTCTATAGTGAACGGTTCTACAGTGAACGGTCCTATAGTGAACGGTCATATAGTGAACGGTCCAATGGGTGAACGGTTCTATAGTGAACGGTCCTATAGTGAATGGTTCTATAGTGAACGGTCCAATGGGTGAACGGTTCTATAGTGAACGGTCCTATAGTGAATGGTTCTATAGTGAACGGTCCAATGGGTGAACGGTCCTATAGTGAACGGTCCTATAGTGAATGGTTCTATAGTGAACGGTCCAATGGGTGAACGGTTCTATAGTGAACGGTGCTATAGTGAACGGTTCTATGGTGAATGGTTCTATAGTGAACAGTGTATAGTGAACGGTTCTATAGTGAACGGTCCTATAGTGAACGGTTCTATGGTGAATGGTTCTATAGTGAACAGTGTATAGTGAACGGTTCTATGGTGAATGGTTCTATAGTGAACAGTGTATAGTGAACGGTTCTATAGTGAACGGTCCTATAGTGAACGGTCCCGTGGGTGAACGGTTCTATAGTGAACTGTTCTATAGTGAACAGTCCAATGGGTGAACGGTCCTATAGTGAACGGTCCTATAGTGAACGGTTCTATAGTGAACAGTCCAATGGGTGAACGGTTCTATAGTGAACGGTCCTATAGTGAACAGTTCAATGGCTGAACGGTTCTATAGTGAACAGTCCTATAGTGAACGGTCCTATAGTGAACGGTTCTATAGTGAACAGTCCAATGGGTGAACGGTCCTATAGTGAACGGTCCTATAGTGAACGGTCCTATAGTGAACGGTTCTATAGTGAACAGTCCTATAGTGAACGGTCCTATAGTGAACGGTTCTATAGTGAACAGTCCAATGGGTGAACGGTCCTATAGTGAACGGTCCTATAGTGAACGGTTCTATAGTGAACAGTCCAATGGGTGAACGGTCCTATAGTGAACGGTTCTATGGGTGAACGGTTCTATAGTGGACAGTCCTATAGTGAACGGTTCTATAGTGAACAGTCCTATAGTGAACAGTCTAATGGGTGAACGGTTCTATAGTGAACGGTCCTATAGTGAACAGTTCAATGGCTGAACGGTTCTATAGTTAACAGTCCAATGGGTGAACGGTCCTATAGTGAACGGTTCTATAGTGAACAGTCCAATGGCTGAACGGTTCTATAGTGAACATTCCTATAGTGAACAGTCCTATAGTGAATGGTCCTGGTACAACAAGAAGGTGCCGCACCTTAAATATGGCCACAAGCTTTTTAGGTGCAGCGTCCTCCGATGTGAAGTTCAGGTAGGAGACGGTTCCCTGCCTCCTGAAGTGAACACATGTTCATGACATCATCACTGAACACAGGAAACTCATTCATGACATCATCACTGAACACAGGAAACTCATTCATGACATCATCACTAAACACAGGAAACTCATTCATGACATCATCACTGAACACACACACTGCCTACTCACACCGTCACCACCAGCTTGATCTCAAACTGCACTGGGATGCCCCTGGTCAGGGAACGGGTCCTGGTGGAGTTGTTGTTATCACTGAGGACGTAGGAAACGTTTCTCCTTAAAGCTACCTGTAAACATCAAACTGGTTTGAGACGCAGTGACAAACTGGTTCCTCTCTCACCTGTTTCCAGTGACGGTGATCCACGCGGCCTCGTTCCACGCGTAGTTTGTGGTGGTCAGGAAACCGATTTTAAAAGTTGCCTTCACAGGAAAAAGGAAAATTAGGGTCCCGTGCCAGACTAAAACTGTAAAGGTCAAAGGTCAGAGCTGGTTTGTGAACTCTTCCGTGATAAACGGACTCACGACGGATCTGCTGCGATACACCGGGAGGCTGACGCCACACACGGTCCGGTCCAGGACGCCTGGGAGGTCCTGACAGGCGTGGAGCGTCGGCCGCGTGGCCTGATGGAAAAAAAACACCAACGCTTTCAGGTAGAACTCACCTGTTTGCCTGCCTGTTTACCTGTCTGTCTGTCTAGCTGTCTGTCTGTCTATCTGCTCCACCTGTCTCTCTAACTTTGGCCGTGGCCTCCCTTGGGGCGGTTCTTTTGGCTGACCTCTGTCAGGGTCATCCTGGAGAAGGACAGTCCTGGGGGGTGGTCCACTGATAGGCTGGTGTTGTAGGAGTCGTCGCCGTGATTGGACAGCGTTACAGTCAGGTTCAGGTAGTTGTCCTCTGCCACCAATAACGTTGAGGTCCTGAGAGAGACAGGAAGTGTGAGCCGCTGACGTATGACCTCACATACTGTCTCTATCAGGTGTACCTACGTGAAGTTAAAGTCCACCTCCAGCTCTGCAACACAGGTGTCATTCTTCATGCACTGCTTTTCAAAAGGTACCTGAAATGAAAGAAATCTTTTTAGATGATATATGAAAGGAAGAAAAGAAATGAGACATACTAACACAAGAGACAAAATGCAGGTTTGCAGGACGGATTTGGTGTTAATGTTTAAGACTGGCTGAGTTACGAGGTCACAAGAAAAGAACATTAGTTCCAGCCATCCATCTGTGTGGTTGCAGACCAGCATGATGCCCTAGGGTCAGGTGAGAACTGTTCAGGTGCTGCTAGACTGCTAGAAACTGGGCCCTGCAGGTGAGGAGAGAAGCTGTCTGACATAGCACTGTCTGCAGTACTGATCCGAACTCCGACCACCTGGAGAGGACAAGAGTTAACCTCAGCGCAAACGAGAGAGTGAAGTTCTGGTACATCCAAAGATATGGAAGTCAGGAGCAGAGATTGGGCGTTAACCCAATGCACGCAGACTTCAGTGTTTTTCATTTCGTAGACATTTAAGACTCAAGAAATCCAACAGTGTGTGGATCACATAGTCTGGTTCTGGAGTCTGACTTCTGATTCTGATTCCACCTCAATGTTATCCCTCAGTGTTTCAGTCTGGACCTGCTCAAAAAGCATGGAGAAGGTACAAGCTAGGTCCCAGGACTACCGGCTGGGAAGACTGGCTCTTCAACTGTTTCATCGTTCCAGGTCAAAGCAGATCACCAACCTGCATGAGGGGCCATGACACGGGAAATGACATGTCCACTGTCACGAGGGCAGAGTCCACCGGTGTTCCTCTGGCAGCAAATTGACCGTAACAGAACAGGTGATGATCTTTTCTAACCTTCATTTTAGCAGGTGAGTCAGTTGCGGACATTTCTTATTTACAGTGTGAGACTCTGGAGGCAAGTAAGGGAAGTGTCCTGGTTCATGACAAGAATGACAAGGTAGGTGAACTGGGATAGAGCTGGACTTGATCTGCCCCGCTGTGACGGCTCGAGCGGACATCTGTATGGACTGACCAGTAAGCAACGTCTGTGTGGATCATGGGAGAGATGATGAAAGAGATTTGGGATCTGGTGCTGGAATGGTACCAGCTTTGAGTAAGGCTGTCTGTTTCGTATATTTCACCCACCTGTAATGACCAAGTGTGCCAAAGATAAATGAACAATCGTTCTGACCAGAAGCCCACTTTGACACGGATCCCTTTCTTCAGCTCAAACACAAAGTACAGTGATACCTCTGTACTCGACCGCCTCTATACTCGACCAAATCGGTGCTCGACCAAAAAATTCGAGTAGAAAATGTATCGGACCCCGAACAGATTTTCGGTACTCGACTAGCCGAGTCGACCCGAACGCACTCCTCGGCTGCGCTCCTCGGCCAGCGGGTAAGCGTCAGTTCGACTCAGACCGCCAGCGGAGTAACACGTACGCAAATTACGTACGCAAAGACGTACGGAAATTATAGCAAAATATGAAAGTGGTGTACGAGCCATTTCCACTATGTTGAAGTAGAAGCAACTGACAATGGACAGGTTCCTTCTTAAAGAAAAGAGGAAGGCTACTGCCCAGCCAGATTCACCTCCACGGAAGAGAGAGAGAAGGGAGAAAACCCCTGGAGGCGCGTTACCTAGCGTCATCATGGAAGGGATTCCCCTTCCATGATGACGCTAGTGCCATCAACCGCTCTCTAAAACGTAAAGTAAATTATACAAAATGCTTTATAATGCTTTATCTTTATCATGTACTGCTTGTGCACATTTACGTATTCATTGTTGTTTAGATACACGTTCTTATAATATTTTAGGTATTTTTCTAAATGGTAAGAACGGATTAAAATACTTTCCATTATTTCTTATGGGAAAATTGGTTTCGGTGGTCGAACAAATCGGTGCTCGACCACCACCTCAGAACGGATTATGGTCGAGTACAGAGGTATCACTGTACTAGAAACTTACAAAAAGAGAAAACCAGTTAGGATGTGAGTCCAAGTGAGCTCCTGAAGCCTGCACCTGCCTGGCCTACCTCCACCACAGCCTGCCGTCTGCTGTCCACGTTCAGGACGGCCGCTGCCCTCTCACTGCCATCCTGGGAGAAGTTGACCTTGATGACGATGGGGGATAACGTGTCTTTGACACAGTTCTGTCCAACACAGAGACACGACAGCTGAGACGTTCCGTCAACTTGAACCTAGAGGACAGAACTCTGAACCAGAACACTGAACCTGAACATAGAACTCTGAACTGGGTATCACAAATATTCAGAACAGGAAGCACCTTTTCCTGTGTTTTTTTGATCCCTTCACTGTCTGTGTGCTCCAGACAGTGCAGGGAACAAAAGACACTGTCTGCTCTACCTGTCTTTCAACCTGTCTTTCAACATTTCATCATTGAAAGACGGGTATTGAGGTCTACTCCCCCCACTGTGGGGCAGTAGACCTCAACACATTTGTGTTGTGTTGTCACACAGGTGACACAGAGGCGACATAGCTGACAGCAGGTCATTAAGTCCTACCTGGATGTAGAGGGTGTGGTTGGAGCAGGTGCTTCTACTCCGTAGCTCCTGGGCAGCAGTAACAATCCTGGCTTTGTGGTCAGTCTGACTGAAGAACCCTCGATGGGTTTGTCTCATGGGATCAACGTTCAGCATGTAGGAGATACTCAGTCCAGAGCTCAGGACGTCTGCACAGACACACAGATGGGCCAGGGTCAGGGCGGGGTTAAGGCTAGGTTTAGGGTAAAGGCAAAGGGTTATGGTTAGGGTTAGTGGTTAATGTTATTGGGTTCTGGTTAAGGTTTGTTTAAGGTAGAGGTAAAGGGTTAGAGTTAGGGATTAGGGTTAGTGGTTAATGTTATAGGGTTAGGGGTTAGGAGTCGGAGTTAGGGATTAGGATTAGGGTTAGGGTTAACGTCAGGTGTAAGGTTAGGGTCAGAGTCAAGTCTAAGGTTGGGTTCACCTGCTTGACTCTGGGTCCTCTCTCGCACTTCAAAGCAGGTAGTTAATGTCACCGCTGGTAAATTTCTACCTGTGTTTCCCAGACAGTCAATCTTGTCAGTACTAATCTGTTGGGGTTGAAAGGACAGCTGGACCCACACGCTGAAGACCGGTCTGGACCTGAAAGACGTTCATCAACTCAGTTAAAAACAAATATCTGCAACATACTATTTTTTTCTGCAGGGTAATCGTCTATAGGAGTAAAGTAAAAACAACAGTGCGTGATTGATTTTCCTCCTCTTTGCTCAACCTTGACTGGATCGTATGGGTCACATATCATCACACCTGGCTGCACGCACCTCCGTTCACTGGGCTGTACCTGGTGCCTGCTTTCAGAATCCCCTTTTTTTCAGTTTATTAAATCATTACTGAATGGATGAATGAAACATTTGACATGTTGTGCCTTATTTACTATGGGATGTGCTGTGCTGGCGTCCCTTATCTGTGATAGTCTATGTTGATGAAGCTCCGCCGGTGAATCATCTCTGGTGAACATTCATCATGTACCATGAAGAGCAAACGACGAGTTGATTGGTTCAGAAACAGGTTTCCATTGGTGGACACAGTATTTATACCTCAAGACAACAGCCATGCCCTTTGACCCCATTACAATATCAGGGAGTCCATCCTGCCCGAGGTCGATGCCCCCATCAATGGCTTGGCCAAAGAATCTCAGCTCCGGAGAAATTTCCCGTCCTGTGATTCTCTGGATAATAATAAAAATAAATAACCAATAAACAATAAGCAAACAAGACAGAATGAACCCATGAGGGCCTGACTCTACACAGACATGTGGTGTTTCAACAGGGGTGACCCTCGTTTGGCGCCGACCGGCAGCCTCTAGTCAGAACCTGGTGTGGGTTTTCTCCGCCTTACCTGACTGAAGGTGCTGCGTACCCCTTGCTCTCTGGCCCCCAGGAACACGTACACCGCCCCCCTGCCCTCGTCCTCAAGGGGTGCTCCAACAGCAACATCTCGAAGCTCATCCCCGTTTACGTCGGCCATAGTGGATATGCTGGTGCCAAATCTCCCCATGGATGGAACAGTCACCTTCAGTTCACGCCTCAGTTTAATCTGTGCAGAGAAGAAATGGGTCGGTCCTGTCCCCGAGACCCCCTGATGGCTCAAATGTTGGTTGGATCCCACCTCCTCAGTCACTCTGTAGACATAGACCTGGCCTTCCCGTCGGTCCTGAGGCCAGTAATACAGCGGCGCCCCCACCAGCAGGAAGTCAGTGTTGCCGTCCCAGTTGACATCTAGTGCACACAGCTCTGCACCGAAGTACGAACCGATCTGAAATGTTCACAACATTCAGTGCAGAAGAAGCAGAAGTTCAAGGAAGTTCTGCGGCTTCCTGTCCTGCAACCACAGACGGAGCGCTGTGACATTCAGCATTTCCCATCACTGAATGCAAAACCATGAAGATCGAGGTGAAGCTCGACTTGTGACTAAAATGAGTTCTTTTCTCAGCAGGTGTGAATGTGAAGCAAGAAAAGGAACAGAACAACTTTCACGAGCGAAGGCAGCGGCAGCGTTTTACACCCACCTGATCCCCATCCTGTCTGTCAGCCACCGTCCACGCCCCCCCCTCAGGATGGAAAACGACCACCCGTCCTGTGTGCTCAAACCGGGGAGCTCCAGAGAAATACAGACGGGTCTGATTCTTCTGTCCAGCCGCAGTAGAATACCCTGCAGCACCACAGCATCACGTTCAGGTGGCTGAAAGCCATTAGAACAGCCCCCGACCCCCTACCCTCATAGGACATACCCGTACAATATTAGAGGTTACAGTGCGCCCTTGTGCATCAACTCTCGCAACTTCACCTCATCACAATTTTTGGTAGGCAGTCATGTGATACCATACACGCATCCTATTGGCTGACATCCTGAAGTGCGTTACGTTCTGTGAGTCTCAGACTTCCGTGAGACACAAAGTGCTTCAAACAGTCTATCAGAGTGTTTTAAAGGTGATACAGATAGAAGGTGGTTTAATATCAATTACTGTAAATTACCGTAACTAATAGAGATAAATAATTTGTCGCTATATCGCAGAAATTGTTGCAAATCGCATGTGGTTCCTTTAACACGTTAACCATGAGGAACGGGGGCGCACTGTAGATGATTTTTTTTGGAGTTGGTATACTGTACTAATCCCCAAAGGGAAATTAAGAGCACACGAGTTTTTTCGAACAAACCCATGCATATATGTTTGTATACAGGGACCCTGTAACACACAAAAACACACACATGCACGCATGCAGGGGGAGGTGGAGTGGCGGGCAGCTCCTACATGGTGCGCATCAAATGAGCAACTTGTAAAGGGGGACGGCGCCTTGCTCAAGGGCGCCTCAACAGTGCTCGGGAAGTAAGCTGATACCTCTCACTGTCAGCTCACACTCCAGGCAGCTGGGCAGGAGCAGGAATCAAACTGCCAACCTTAGAACATTGGACGACCCGCTCTACCGCCCTGCCGCTTTACCACTGAGCTACTGTCGCCCCCTAATATTATGTTGATATAATATCTAAACAGATGTTCCTTTCTTTTGACACTCAGTACCCATATATGAGTCCATCTTCATTTCTGGATCTGTGATCTGAGTCTGTTTGTGTTGACGAATCTCTTGGAGAGACCCTCTCCAGCCGTTGGACCCCACGGCGCCCAGAATCAGGGTGTCCTGTGGAGACAAGTTGGAACTGGAGCGGTGCCGGTGAAACGGACTCATGGCGTCACAGCAGGGAGGCGGTCGTTGGATCCGCTGTCCTACTGTTTCCATCATTTTTACTCACCTTGTAAAACGCGGTACTGAACCCCGCCTGCGACATTTCATTGGTCATGTCTCCAGCCTGAGCCACTTTGAAGCCTAGGACACATGTGAAGATGTGAGGCCGGGACATCATATCTTCCTCCATGACTGCACAGGTAGGTTGATCATGAAAAACCAAGAAGATCACCTTCAATTGTGAAAATCTTTTTTTGGAGGTTTTCCAGTATTCCAGTCAGTCCATCATAGTCCTGAATCTTGAAGACATTTTTTTCTTTTGGCTCTGAAGCGATGTCACTGAACATCTCCAGCTTAGCATCTTTGACCTGAAACCAAACGCCACCTGAGATCAGCATGATGTCTGACTGGAATGGATCACACTCGTTATAATGGGCCTTCAGTGGCTGAGGGTGTAGGAGCATAGGGTTGGTGGTTTGATCCCCAGTTGTTTGCTGGGTGTGATTGGGGTGCCGACTCCTCAGGTAGGAGAACAAAACAGTACAACACTTGCAGCATTGTGATATGTGTATGAAAACTAAAGCCTCTTGTCTATTTCAGCTGAACACTAAATATAAAGCCTTCCCACGTTGGCAAAAGCATGTCTGAATGTTCAGTCAAAGAAAGAACATCCTCTGGGCTGCAAGCTACGGGGTCGCCTTAGCTAAAAGAAGTAACGAGCAGAGATCTACCAACTGACAAGGCTTACCCCGATGACAACACGGATGATGTTTCTGTCGTTGTAGCGTTTGATAACGCCAGAGCTGTCTAAGTCACTGGGCTCTCCATCGGTGATCAGGATGAGAACCCGAGTTGCATCGGAAGACGCGCCTGCTCCCGGGTTTTCAAGGATTTCCTCCCTGAAACAGCGGTGGCACATGTAAGGCTCCCAATCGTACGGTTCTTCTTACGCTAATGGTGTCCACAGCGGTGTGTCATCAGCTTACAACACAAAGGTGAGTGCTTTGTGTGTGTTGGTCAGGGTTCTCATGTGGGTTTCAGCGTCTAGTTTAGCAAGAGCTCTGCCAGCCTGGTAATCATTGAAGTCAAAGACCTTGTGGTAGTTTGTGGAGAACTGAACCGCTGCAAACTGAACAGGAAACAGACTCCATGTGTAATACAGTCCATCAATGCTGTGAGTCCCGTGACGCTGCACTGACCTTGATCGATGTGTTCTGAAGGCTCCTCATTATATCCACAATGAAAGCTTTATTCTTGTTGAATTCTGCTTCGGTCATACTCCCCGAGCCATCAAACAGAAACACCAGGTCCACGCTCTTCTTGGTGCACTCTGAAGGAAACCAGAGTGAAGGTTTGGGAAGACTATTTAGGTTCATGAAGGACCACGCGGTGGGAACGGGTTTGGCCTTACCCTGGAATAAAGGCGTGGACCAGGAGATGGACTCCAGGGTGTGCGTTAGCTCGAAACACACACTGTTCAGATAGGAGTTGTCATTACACTCGTGGACCACACTGGGACTGCAAACCTGGACCCAAAACCCACACTGAGTCCAGTGAACAGCTTCACAGGTGTTAAAGGGACCGTCAGTGCCATGGGATGTTCTTACCCTGAACCGGGAGCGGACCGGGTCCTCAGCCATCGACAGCCCAAAGTGTCTGATCGGTATTGATGAGTTTCTTTGGGAAATTTCTGAAAGAGATGATTTGATGGTAACTATTAAGGCTTTCAAGCTAAATGCTTCCATTCAGAAATTTTCCTTTTTAAATTTGTATTATTAACTTCAGGTACTGTTCCGTACTGTACCTCCAGGGTTGAAGCACTTGATGGGCTGGGATTCGCCAGGTTTGCATACGCCCCCAGATCCATTTAAGAGAGGTGCAGTAACCAGTATCCTGTCAATGAGGTTAGCATGATAGCAGGAAGTTGAAGCCAGCTGTGCTTGGGCTGGGAGGAGCATTAGTTTTAGGTAACAGAGAAGTTTTCTGCTGTAAAGGATAAACTACAAAGTGTTTCAACCCGTGACCTGGATGTTCCCGCCCGTCAGACCCACTTCCTGCCGCGTCGGCATGGTAACACACTGGAAATCCCAACCACACTGAGTTCACTCACAGTCCTGGTAGGCTAGTCCACTCTGGTCCTTTCAGATCCAGTTCCAACCATTGTTCAATAAGTCCTTGTTAACCCCTCCTTTCCTCTTGTCTTCTGAGTTCTGCATTTTTGGTTCAATTCCCATTGAGCTCCTCATATGAGAGCAGAAAACAAAGTTCCCAGCAGCATCTTTACTCCAAGCACCCTCGGAGCAGAAGCTCTGCTTCACCACCAACTCAGACAGAGTCCACCAGCTCCACGGAGGCCCACACCCACCTCAGCACCTCCACCTGGCCTCAGCACCAGAGACTCCCCCCAACCCCAAACTAGTTACATACACCCTCAGGGTCTTGTCTTCTGATCCATTACTAGATCTTTCTTCAGAGGAAGCTGAAGATGAAAAACAACTCTAACCAGTGATTATGATCAAAATGAATCTCACAAATGTGTCTGGACATCCTGACCATGGGGGAAACTGGAGTATGGCAGGACTTCAGCCTCTGGCTGCTCTGCATTGCAGTGTTTCACATCTGCTCCTCTTCTTGTCTTCCTCACGTCCCTAAAGACTTCCATTGCTCTCTGGACCTCCACTTCTCCCCGGGCGAACCAGTCTCCCATTCCCCGTAGCGTCAACCTCGGAGCCTCTGCAGAACACCACACCATTCGCTAGCTAGATCTCACCAATGCTGTCAGGATCCCATCTGGACCAGAGAGGAAGATGAGTGGACGACGGCCTTTAGCTCTACACTAAAGCGCTCTGATTGGCTGGTCATGTCTATGGCCCTACTGAGACCCCCACCGCTTTCCAGGCCTTGGCAAGAGACTGCCGAAACCCTTTTGTCCTTGTCTACCTGGACAATATGTTCTCTCTTCCCGGAGTCTGGAGGAGCATGTTTGGCATGACATCTCTTGTCAGGCACGTTGGTCAATTTTTCTGATGGCCCAGGTTGTTGGATCATGAACCCAGACAGCACAATGTGGCTGAAACGTCTGCCAGACCTGACCACCGTCCTGCGTGGTAGCAGCTGAGACGGCAGCAACCTCATCCTGATTGGGCACAATCGGCCATGGTCACACACTGCAATGGACTTTGCCACTGGCTTCCCTTATCCTCACCATAGTTTAGGGCTTCTCTAAAATCCATTTGCACGTGTCACAACTTAAACCAGCCAGTCTCAGATTTGTCCAATCTGGTCAGTGACCTCTACACCCTGGAAACCCGTTAAAACCAAACCCTTCTTCAACGCGTCTGCCTCTGACCCCTGTATTTTAGTGTCTTCTTCTTTTCCTTTCGGCTTTTCCCTTCAGGGGTCGCCACAGCGAATCAATTTCCTCCATCTAACCCTGTCCCTTTGAATCCTCTTCTCTCACACCAACTACCTTCATGTCTTCCCTCATTACATCCATAAACCTCCTCTTTGGTCTTCCTCTAGGCCTCCTGCCTGGCAGTTCAGAACTCAGCATCCTTCTACCAATATATTCACTATCTCTCCTCTGGACATGTCCAAACCATCTCAGTCTGGCCTCTCTGACTTTATCTCCAGAACCTCTAACATGTGCTGTCCCTCTGATGTACTCATTCCTGATCCTATCCATCCTGGTCACTCCCAGAGAGAACCTCAGCATCTTCATCTCTGCTACCTCCAGTTCTGTCTCCTGTCTTTTCCTCAGTGACACTGTCTCTAGACCAAACAACATCGCTGGTCTCACCACAGTTTTGTACACCTTTCCTTTCATTTTAGCTGAAACTCTTCTATCACACATCACACCTGACACTTTCCTCCACCCGTTCCATCCTGCCTGGACACGCTTCTTCACCTCTTTTCCACACTCTCCATTGCTCTGGACTGTTCACCCTAAGTACTTCAAATCCTCCACCTTCTTGATCTCTTCTCCCTGTAACTTACCCCTTATTTGTGCCAGACATGAACTGAAGCACTTTGTAACCAAAGAAGTCTTTTCGTTCACCAGGATATAAACGAGGATCTGCTGTCTCAATGTTGAAGCCCAAAGAAACTGGGATGGCTGCAATTTGGGAAAAGAGTTCAGTGAGTTTAGTTTAGTGAGCTTTGATGTCAACAGGTGGAAAGTGTTGGAACTGGTCCCGAACACTTCATCAGCAGTAAAATACACACACACACACACACACACACTGCTGAAGACGCTGTTCAGTGACCACCGTGGTTGTCTTGAGTCATTACGTGTAGGTCTGACCAGTCAACCCCCAAGTGGAAGACCACCTTTGACCAGAGTACCAAAGGTGGTCCTCCCCAGGGAGCACTGGTACACTTCTCAGAGTACCAGTACTCCCCGGGGGAGTCACACACTTCTTATATCCACTAGTTAATGACAGCATTTTATTGGACCGGTGGAGACTAATAGTAATCATAATGGGATACTGTGTGAGCATGATCAGCACTCCTGATGGCGACACAAAGGAGTCACTAGTCTAGTTTTTCACTTGCAAACCTGCGTGGGTGGACACTGAGGACACACCCTCCGACCACTTCACCCACAGGAGTTAGCACATAGTTTGCACAATGAGTTAGCACAACGAGTTAGCACACCTTCACAGGTGAGTCGGCCTTCATCGCCGCCGAACAAGATCCCTGCTCTTTTACTGTATTTGTCTCCGTTTGAGGGATGATTGTGTCATTTGATGTTTCTATAGATTCACTGTGGAATCACTGTTTTGACTGTGTTGGAGCCACACTGAACACAGCGTTGTGTTCAGCAGGTGTGGGACTGGCTGAGGAAAGACTTGATGGATTTGGGTTGCAGGTCTTTGAATGCATGAACGGTTCTGGACGGTTGAAGCCCTGAAACCGTCTCTTACATCCCATTGAGGAGCTGTGGCCGGTTCTTCTTACTGACGTGATGATTAGTGTCTGTACTCACACTGGGTAGTACAGACACTGAGTCAGAAACATTTTCACGACAGGTCTTGAGCTTCTGGAAAAGCTGTACTTTTAAAGTGGATGCTGCTTCAAGTTATTTTAGAAAATACATTTAAGTCTTTAGAGGTAGCGCGTCTTTTCAAACTATTTCCTGTTGACTTTGGATCATCTGACAGCATTGCAGCCCCCCCACCCCCCCACACACACATATGAAGGACCGTTCCATTAACATCATAAACTAATGAGTAGATCTTACCCAAAGCCACGGCGCAAAGGAACACGATGCAGCGCTCCTCGTCCATCTCTCCTGGTCTCTCACAACCGGTCCGCCTCGGCTGTGAGGCAACACTTCCTGTTTCTCTACGAGGGCGTTTCCGTACCAGGTGGTTTCACACTTCTCTATTTCACTAGTTTTTCTCTTGTGCTTCATCTTCTCATTGGGGATCCGCAACAAAATTTATTTATTTTCCTAAATACTGCAGAATGAAGACGACAGCTTCAACCCTCTCTAAAAATAGGATTTAAAGGTCTGTTGTTAAATCACAGTTGTTCAAAAACTACTCAGGGTTTGAACCCATGACCTTCTTGCTGTGAGTCTTGGAACGCAGCGCTGACAGCCAGTCTATTGGCTGACAGCCAATAAATTGTGCATATGATGTCACATGCCTACCTACTAAAAATTCACAATGCAGTGAAGCCGTGCATCTTGAAGCGTGAACAAGCGAGGGATTACTGTACTTCGTTTCCACCCAACCAGTCAAGGCAGATGACCACCTTCTAGAGTCTGGCTCCGCCCTCCAGAGTATGGGTCCTGCCCAGAGTTTCTTCCTCAATGGGGGACTTTTTCCCCGCTGCACTCTCTTCTGTTCTGGAGGTTGTGTTGGGTTTGTCTGTCTGTTAATGTCTGCTGATGTGATCTAGTGCTGTATAAATAAAGTTTGATTGATAGATACATCACGACCCTTTTAATATTGAAGGACCACAAATACAGGACATCCATTCACTTGAGACGTCTGCAGCCATTCTTGTACTTTAATATAGCAGCACTGCTAACCTACAACTTTTTCAGGCATCTAGAAGTTTTCCCTTTTGTGTGAATACGCAGCGCATAAGGGTACACCCCTTATGCGTCGCCAGTGCATCACGAGGCCACACAAAAGACAAATAACTGACAGCTAAGGACATTTTGGTGTGATCAGCTGACACTTCATGTTTCATGTTGACTCAAACCCACAACCTTCTTGCTGCGAGGTGACTGCACCACCCCTTTTCCAGACTAGCCAAACAAAAACTTTTAGAGATGCCAGTCGTCAGCTGTTGCAGGGTGTCTGGAGCTCAATCATTATCTGCTTGCAGCTTAGCTTTATCATGTAGCTGATGTTCTCTACATGTTAGTCAACAGAGTCTAATTAATGGTCAGATGCAGAGACCTCTGGGACTTGAACTTTATTTGTTCTTCCTCAGCAAACATGGAGCGCAGATCTTATTTTCGGTGGTCGCTATTCTTTGTGCCCTCAAGAGCAGCAGGTTTTTGAACCTTGAGAGAAAAGTCCACCACCGGACAACCCTGAGTGATGCAGCCGAGAGAAATGACGTCCACTTGCGGGGAGAAGTACAGCGCCAGGTTCTCAGGAGTGACTCCTCCACTGGCTTCTACGAGCAGCGCTGGGAACTCCTCCTTGAAGGCTTTGGCTGTATCATGAAGCTCCTGAGGAGACACAGAAGATGGAGGTGTTGGGTATTAGTTTGAACCTGGTGTGACGATGAAGTACAACCTGGACTGCTTTCCTCTGATCCTCTACCTGAGGCTGGAAGTTGTCCAGCATGACGATGTCGGCTCCGGCTCCGGCTGCTTCTCTGGCCTCGTCCAGACTCTGGCACTCCACCTCGATCTTGCTGCTGAATCCACACACGGACCTGGCAGCTCTGATGGCCTGGACCACAGACAGGTGGAACATGTGAGCAGACATGGACCCACAGTCAACAGGTGTCCCGCTGGACCTACAGCCAACAGGTGTCCCACTGGACCTACAGCCAACAGGTGTCCCGCTGGACCTACAGCCAACAGGTGTCCAGTACCTGGACCTACAGCCAACAGGTGTCCAGAGGCTCTAGAAAGCTCAGACAACAACACGTGATCCACAACACACATGTGTGTGAACATACATCAGCACATTGCCAAGAGTCCCATGACTGACCTCAGACACACCTAAAGGATGTGGTCTGAGGTCAGTCATGTGACGCCCCATCACTTCCTGTTTCTGTGCTGACGAGCATCCAGCTAAAGGGAAGGAACACGCGTGGGGTTCTGGTCCAAACGGGACCACCTTAACGCTCAGGTCTCTCACCTCACGACTAAAAAAATAAATGTACAGAAACTCTAGTTTCCAAAATGGTATAATTAAAACTGGAATTAAATCATCTGGTTAATTAAATGACTAGAGAAAATTTAGGCACCCATAGGAGTGGGTGCCTAAATTGCTCAGACTAACACCCCGACCCTTAGACTGGGTCACCACAGAATCCTCTGGAGAACCACAGGTGCTCCAAGCCCCGCCCTCTTTCTTCCCTTAGCACACATCACACCGCTGGATTGGTTCTGAGGCTGCTCACCTGTGTGATACTTCCTGATGCCCATATATGGTTGTCCTTCAGCATCACCATTCCACTCAGGTCCTGTCTGTGCGTGGACACCCCTCCCACCAGCATGGCGTACTTCTCCACCAGACGGAAGCCGGGAGTGGTCTTCCGTGTGCCGGCCACCTCCCCACGCCAGCCCAGAGCATTGGCCGTCGCCAGGAGGCGGGAGCAGCGAGTGGCGATCCCCGAAGCGCGCGCCAGGCAGTTGAGGGCCGGCCGTTCCCCGAGTAGGAGGCACCTCGCTGGGCCCTTCACCACAGCGGTCAGGGTGACCGCCTCTGGACCTGTGGAGGGGGGACCGGGTGAGAAACCAGGGGTGCATTGGGTTTGGGCTGTTCAATCAATCAATCAATCAATAAACAGTAATAAGAGTAATGATAATCCCCCTCCCTACATCTGTATATTACCCCCCACCGCTCAGCGACAGTGGGGGCGGTGCCTACCGAGCCGGGCTCCTTCCTGGTACCTCCAGTCCACGGTGCAGCCCACCTCGGTGAACACGGCAGAGAAGAAGGGGCTTCCTGCCAGGACGCTGTTCGGCGTCTTACACAGAAGCCACGCCTCCACCTCCTGCGACCCCACGCACACCCCCGCCGGGTCAAAGTTTGGGGTGTCCTCTTCCAGCCAATGGCGTGCCAGCCGGGTCAGGGAGTGGGGCGGGATCAGATGAGCTGCTGCGTACGAGCCTGGAGACATTGTGAACCTGTGAACGGAGACGATCCTGTTGGAGGGGTGATGAACACACGGCTGTCATCAGACGGTTCCGCGTCAGGGTGTTCCCTGTCTCTGAACTCGTTCACATCACGTGCTGCACAGACAAAAACGTTTTACAGAAGGAGCACTCTCCAAACGTCACATTTTCACGTTCTTTCTTTTTGGAGGAGACTGACGTTCACCTGCTCAGGTGTGCCACCTGCTGGCTGGAGAGGAAACTACTGCTGGACAACAAGTACAGGAGAACCAGCCCTCCACCTGACAGTCAACCCTAACCCAGAAACCTTAACCCTTAGCCCTAACCCTTAACCCCTGACCCTTAACCCTAACCCTTAACCTCTAACCCTTAACCCTTAATCCTATCACAAGTCTTCAGGTGTGGCATGTTCCGGTAGACATTCCTGTTCCAGTAGAGACTCTCCGGTTCTGGTAGTGACTCTCCTGTTCTGGTAGTGACTCTCCTGTTCTGGTAGTGACTCTCCTGTTCCGGTAGTGACTCTCCTGTTCCGGTAGTGACTCTCCTGTTCCGGTAGTGACTCTCCTGTTCCGGTATTGACTCCTAATCCGGTAGTGACTCTCCTGTTCTGGTAGTGACTCTGTGGTTCCGGTAGTGACTCTCCTGTTCCGGTAGTGACTCTCCTGTTCCGGTATTGACTCCTAATCCGGTAGTGACTCTCCTGTTCTGGTAGTGACTCTCCTGTTCCGGTATTGACTCTCCTAATCCGGTATTGACTCTCCTAATCCGGTATTGACTCTCCTAATCCAGTATTGACTCTCTGGTCCCGGTAGTGATTCTCTGGTCCCGGTAGTGACTCTCCTAATCCGGTATTGACTCTTGTTCCAGTAGTGACTCACCTGTTCCGGTATTGACTCTCCTAATCCGGTATTGACTCTCTGGTTCCGGTATTGACTCTCTGGTTCCGGTATTAACTCTCTGGTTCCGGTATTGACTTTCTGGTTCCGGTATTGACTCTCTGGTCCCAGTAGTGATTCTCTGGTCCCGGTAGTGACTCTCCTAATCCGGTATTGACTCTTGTTCCGGTAGTGACTCACCTGTTCTGGTATTGACTCTCTGGTTCCGGTAGTGACTCTCCTAATCCGGTAGTGACTCTCTGGTTCCAGTAGTGACTCTCCTAATCCGGTATTGACTCTCTGGTTCCAGTAGTGCCTCTCCTGTCTCAGGCGGTGTGTTGAGCAGCAGCAGAATGGAGTGGTGGATTTTGACCCCAGGTCCCAGTTTGACCCCGGCACCGCGTGGGGTCATTGATTAACCTGCTCCCTACAGGGTATTCTCCATCCATGCATACATCTATCCCAGCCACGGGCGGGAGACAGGGTACACCCTGGATGAGATGCCAGCTACTCACGGGGCCTCACGACAGACACACACACAGACACAGACACACACATACACACAGACACACACACAGACACACAGACACACACACACACAGACACACACAGACACACACACACACAGACACACACACACACAGACACACACACACACACACACAGAAAACCCCCGCTGACGCGTTTGGAGTCTGACCCCTGTGGACTTCTGGGAAGCACTTGCTGCTGTCCCCGCCTCCTGGCCCAGGGTTCTACCACGCATGCGTTAGTTTTTAGCCGGTAACGTTCCGCGCTGCCGTTCAGAGCAAGCGGTGACACGTGAGAACACGTCTCGCGCTACCGGACGTGTTAACGAGGTTGGATATGACGTCACAACTCACTTTATCACGATGTGTTCACACCCCACCCTCCTCTCTTCAACGGGTCCCCGCAGAGCCTGCTGACGTCACGTCATGGGGGTGCGGTGAATCGCTGACCGGTGAGCGTCGGTAACCGGTAACCGGTAACCGACCGGCCTCACGGGAAGCACAGTGACAGGAAGTGAAGCCTGGAAGCCGTTTCAGCACTTCCTGCAGAGCGCAGCGGGATGACGTCACACGGGAGGGTAGCAGTCCTACTATGGTAACGCCACAGCGCCCCCCCCCCCCCCCGCGTCTCCGATTGGCCTGGCGTCATCGGCGTTATGACATTGACCAATCACCGCCCACGTGTCCTCCATCGAGCAGCTATTGGCCAATCAAAGGCGGGGCAGCGCGTGCTACGTCGCCGTAGTTGGATGTGACGCCCTCACCCGAAGCCACGCCCCGCGCGGAGCCTCAACCCGGAAGTGGACGCACGCATGGAGGGAGAGTCCGGCCCCCCCCGCGGACGCTGACCGGACCCGTCCTGCCCCGGTGGATCATGGGGGACTCGGCGCGAGCCAAGCGGAGGGAGCAGCTGAAGCGGTGGGCCGGTTCCTGCACCGACAGGGCTTCCGGTGCGGCGCGGCGGCGGCGGGGCGTTGCCGACCGCTCACCGGAGCCCGACGCCGAACCTCCGGGGGAGCCTCCGGTACCGGGGGGCCGAGGAGGGAGCAGCCCGCTGTCCAAACGACCGTAAGCATCCGGTGGACGGTAACGGGAAGCTACCGGGGCATCGGCTCCGGTGCGCGACCGGAAGTAAGAATGTTGGGGGAGGGGGCGCATGAAAACAGGCGTTCGCTCCGGTGCCGGTACCGGTCAGTCTGAACCGACCACCGGTAGAATCACTGGAGCACTGCAGGACGCCTGGTTGTGTTAGCTGTTTAGCTAGCTGGCTAACCAGGGCCATGAGTAAGGACCCGCCCACAGGTGTCTCACCCTCTGGTCACCACTGTCTCACATTGTAAATGACCACTGTCTCACACTGTGATCACCATTGTCTCACCCTGTTGTCACCACTGTCTCACCCTGTGGTGACCGCTGTCTCACACTGATGACCGCTGTCTCACCGTGTGGTCACCACTGTCTCACACTGTGATGACCACTGTCTCACATTGTGATGACCACTGTCTCACACTGTGATGACCACTGTCTCACATTGTGATGACCGCTGTCTCACACTGTGATGACCACTGTCTCACACTGATGACCACTGTCTCACCCTGTGGTCACCACTGTCTGACCCTGTGATGACCGCTGTCTCTCACTGTGATCACCGCTGTCTCACATTGTAATGACCACTGTCTCATACTGTGATGACCGCTGTCTCACACTGTGATGACCACTGTCTCATACTGTGATGATCGCTGTCTCACACTGTGATGACCGCTGTCTCACACTGATGACCACTGTCTCACACTGTGATGACCGCTGTCTCACACTGTGATGACCGCTGTCTCACACTGTGATGACCGCTGTCTCACACTGTGATGACCACTGTCTCACACTGTCTCACACTGTGGTGACCGCTGTCTCACGCCCGTGATGACCGCTGTCTCACACTGATGACCAATGTGTCACCCTGTGGTCACCATTGTCTCACACTGATGACCAGTCTCACATTGTAATGACCGCTGTCTCTCACTGTGATCACCGCTGTCTCACATTGTAATGACCACTGTCTCATACTGTGATGACCGCTGTCTCACACTGGGATGACCACTGTCTCACACTGTGATGACCACTGTCTCACACTGTGTCACACTGTTGTGACCGCAGTCTCACGCCCGTGATGACCGCTGTCTCACACTGATAACCACTGTGTCACCCTGTGGTCACCACTGTCTCACACTGATGACCGGTCTCACATTGTAATGACCGCTGTCTCACACTGTGATGACCGCTGTCTCTCACTCTGATCACCACTGTCTCACATTGTAATGACCACTTTCTCACACTGTGATGACCGCTGTCTCACCCTGTGGTGACCGCTGTCTCATGCCCGTGATGACCGCTGTCTCACACTGATGACCGCTGTCTCACCCTGTGGTCACCACTGTCTCACCCTGTGGTCACCACTGTCTGACCCTGTGATGACCGCTGTCTCACACTGTGATGACGACTGTCTCACACTGTGATGACCACTGTCTCACACTGTGTCACACTGTTGTGACCGCTGTCTCACGCCCGTGATGACCACTGTCTCACACTGATAACCACTGTGTCACCCTGTGGTCACCACTGTCTCACACTGATGACCGGTCTCACATTGTAATGACCGCTGTCTCACACTGTGATGACCGCTGTCTCTCACTCTGATCACCGCTGTCTCACATTGTAATGACCACTGTCTCATACTGTGATGACTGCTGTCTCACACTGTGATGACCACTGTCTCACACTGTGATGACCACTGTCTCACACTGTCTCACCCTGTGATGACCGCTGTCTCACGCCCGTGATGACCGCTGTGTCACTGATGACCACTGTGTAACCCTGTGGTCACCACTGTCTCACACTGATGACCGCTGTCTCACACTGTGATCATCACTGTCTCACCCTGTGGTGACTGCTGTCTCACACTGATGACCACTGTCTCACCCTGTGGTCACCACTGTCTCACCCTGTGATGACCGCTGTCTCACATGGTAATGACCACTGTCTCTCACTGTGATGACCGCTGTCTCACCCTGTGGTGACCGCTGTCTTGCCCTGTGGTCACCGCTGTCTCACATTGTAATGACCAGTGTCTCACACTGTGATGACCACTGTCTCACACTGTGATCACCGCTGTCTCTCACTGTGATCACCGCTGTCTCACATTGTAATGACCACTGTCTCACACTGTGATGACCGCTGTCTCACATTGTAATGACCACTGTCTCACATTGTAATGACCAGTGTCTGACACTGATGACCACTGTCTCACACTGTGATGACCGCTGTCTCTCACTGTGATCACCGCTGTCTCACATTGTAATGACCACTGTCTCACACTGTGATGACCGCTGTCTCACATTGTAATGACCAGTGTCTCACATTGTAATGACCACTTTCTCACACTGTGATGAACGCTGTCTCACCCTGTGGTGACCGCTGTCTCATGCCCGTGATGACCGCTGTCTCACACTGATGACCGCTGTCTCACCCTGTAGTCACCACTGTCTCACACTGTAATAACCACTGTCTCACACTGTGATGACCACTGTCTCACATTGTGATGACCGCTGTCTCACACTGTGATGACCACTGTCTAACATTGTACATGACCACTGTCTCACACTGATGACCACTGTCTCACATTGTGATGACCGCTGTCTCACACTGTGATGACCACTGTCTCACACTGATGACCACTGTCTCACACTGATGACCACTGTCTCATCCTGTGGTCACCACTGTCTCACCCTGTGGTCACCACTGTCTGACCCTGTGATGACCGCTGTCTCACACTGTGATGACCGCTGTCTCACACTGTGATGACCACTGTCTCACACTGATGACCACTGTCTCACACTGATGACCACTGTCTCACCCTGTGGTCACCACTGTCTCACCCTGTGGTCACCACTGTCTGACCCTGTGATGACCGCTGTCTCACACTGTGATGACGACTGTCTCACACTGTGATGACCACTGTCTCACACTGTGTCACACTGTTGTGACCGCTGTCTCACGCCCGTGATGACCGCTGTCTCACACTGATAACCACTGTGTCACCCTGTGGTCACCATTGTCTCACACTGATGACCGGTCTCACATTGTAATGACCGCTGTCTCATACTGTGATGACCGCTGTCTCTCACTCTGATCACCGCTGTCTCACATTGTAATGACCACTGTCTCATACTGTGATGACCGCTGTCTCACACTGTGATGACCAGTGTCTCACACTGTGATGACCACTGTCTCACACTGTCTCACGCCCGTGATGACCGCTGTGTCACACTGATGACCACTGTGTAACCCTGTGGTCACCACTGTCTCACACTGATGACCGCTGTCTCACACTGTGATGACCGCTGTCTCACACTGTGATCATCACTGTCTCACCCTGTGGTGACTGCTGTCTCACACTGATGACCACTGTCTCACCCTGTGGTCACCACTGTCTCACCCTGTGATGACCGCTGTCTCACATGGTAATGACCACTGTCTCTCACTGTGATGACCGCTGTCTCACCCTGTGGTGACCGCTGTCTTGCCCTGTGGTCACCGCTGTCTCACATTGTAATGACCAGTGTCTCACACTGTGATGACCACTGTCTCACACTGTGGTGACCGCTGTCTCACACTGTGATGACCGCTGTCTCACGCCCGTGATGACCACTGTCTCACACTGATGACCACTGTGTCACCCTGTGGTCACCACTGTCTCACACTGATGACCGGTCTCGCATTGTAATGACCGCTGTCTCTCACTGTGATCACCGCTGTCTCACATTGTAATGACCACTGTCTCGCCCTGTGGTGACCTCTGTGTCAACCTTTGGTGACCGCTGTCTCACACTGTGATGACCACTGTCTCACACTGTGATGACCACTGTCTCACACTGTGTCACACTGTTGTGACCGCTGTCTCACGCCCGTGATGACCGCTGTCTCACACTGATAACCACTGTGTCACCCTGTGGTCACCACTGTCTCACACTGATGACCGGTCTCACATTGTAATGACCGCTGTCTCACACTGTGATGACCGCTGTCTCTCACTCTGATCACCACTGTCTCACATTGTAATGACCACTGTCTCATACTGTGATGACCGCTGTCTCACACTGTGATGACCACTGTCTCACACTGTGATGACCACTGTCTCTCACTGTCTCACCCTGTGATGACCGCTGTCTCACGCCCGTGATGACCGCTGTGTCACACTGATGACCACTGTGTAACCCTGTGGTCACCACTGTCTCACACTGATGACCGCTGTCTCACACTGTGATCATCACTGTCTCACCCTGTGGTGACTGCTGTCTCACACTGATGACCACTGTCTCACCCTGTGGTCACCACTGTCTCACCATGTGATGACCGCTGTCTCACATGGTAATGACCACTGTCTCACCCTGTGGTGACCGCTGTCTTGCCCTGTGGTCACCGCTGTCTCACATTGTAATGACCAGTGTCTCACACTGATGACCACTGTCTCACACTGTGATGACCGCTGTCTCTCACTGTGATCACCGCTGTCTCACATTGTAATGACCACTGTCTCACACTGTGATGACCGCTGTCTCACATTGTAATGACCAGTGTCTCACATTGTAATGACCACTGTCTCACACTGTGATGACCGCTGTCTCACACTGTGATGACCACTGTCTCACACTGTCTCACCCTGTGGTGACTGCTGTCTCACGCCCGTGATGACCGCTGTGTCACACTGATGACCACTGTGTAACCCTGTGGTCACCACTGTCTCACACTGATGACCGCTGTCTCACACTGTGATGACCGCTGTCTCACACTGTGATCATCACTGTCTCACCCTGTGGTGACTGCTGTCTCACACTGATGACCACTGTCTCTCACTGTGATGACCGCTGTCTCACCCTGTGGTGACCGCTGTCTTGCCCTGTGGTCACCGCTGTCTCACATTGTAATGACCAGTGTATCACACTGTGATGACCACTGTCTCACACTGTGGTGACCGCTGTCTTACACTGTGATGACCGCTGTCTCACGCCCGTGATGACCGCTGTCTCACACTGATGACTACTGTGTCACCCTGTGGTCACCACTGTCTCACACTGTGATGACCGCTGTCTCACACTGTAATGACCGCTGTCTCTCACTGTGATCACCGCTGTCTCACATTGTAATGACGACTGTCTCATACTGTGATGACCACTGTCTCGCCCTGTGGTGACCTCTGTCTCAACCTTTGGTGACCGCTGTCTCACTCTGTGATGACCACTGTGTCATCCTGTTATGACCACTGTCTCACGCCCATCATGACTGCTGTCGCGCCTGTGTCTCCACAGCAAGCGGGTGAGGTTCGACAGGGCGGCAGAATTCCTGGCGGCTTGCGCCAGCGGCGACACGGAGGAGGCGCTGCTGATGCTGAAGGAGGACGAAGACCTCCATGGGGGGGGCGTGTCTGACATCATCAACTGTTCCAACGCAGATGGGATCACTGCCCTCCACCAGGTGACACCCTCCTCAAGCCACGGTCAGGGGTAGATAGGGTTAGAGGTAAGGGGTAGATAGGGGTTAGGGGTAAATAGGGGTTAGGGGTAGATGGGGTAAGGGTTAGATGGGGTAAGGGTTGATGGGGGTCAGGGGTAGGTGGGGGTTAGGGGTAGACGGGGGTTAGGGGTATATAGGGGTTAGGGGTAGATAGGGGTTAGGGGTAGATGGGGTTAGGGGTATATAGGGGTTAGGGGTAGATAGGGGTTAGGGGTAGATTGGGGTTTAGGGGTAGATGAGGTTTAGGGGTAGATGAGGGTTAGGGGTAGATGGGGGGTTTGGCTTAGATGGGAGTTAGGGTTAATAGGGGTTAGGGGGTAGATCTGGGGTAGATATGCAGACGTGGTGTTTCTGTGCTGGATTTCCCAGAATTCCTTGGGGTTCTGGTTCTAGACGACCTCACATGTTCTCCCTGAACACAGACGTGATTTCAGACGTAGAGAACGTTGTAGGAGCGCTAGTGTCCAGAACGCCCCCCCACAGACCAGCCTCTCGTCCCCCCCCAGGCCTGCATCGACGGCAGCGTGGACACCGTGTCCTTCCTGCTGGAGCATCACGCCAGCGTCAACCAGGTGGACAGCGAGGGCTGGACGCCGCTACACGCCGCCGCCTCCTGCGGCTACCCCGACATCGCTGAGTGTGTAGTCCAGACCCGCTGGGGGGGCATCAGTGTTGTGTGATACTGGTCTGCCCCCCCCCCGCTCAGTGGAGTCTCTCATGTCGTCTCTCCAGCCTCCTCCTGCAGGGCGGCGCCTCCCTGACGGCGGTCAACTGTGACGGAGACGTCCCCCTGGACCTGGTGCTGGACGAGTCCACCGAGTCGCTGCTGCAGGAGGCCACGCGCAGGCAGGGTGGGGGCACACGGACAGGGCGGGGGCACACGGACAGGGCGGGGGCACACGGACAGGGCGGGGGCACACGGACAGGGTGGGGGCACACGGACAGGGCGGGGGCACACGGACAGGGCGGGGCACACGAACAGGGCGGGGCACACGGACAGGGTGGGGGCACACGGACAGGGCGGGGCACACGGACAGGGCGGGGCACACGAACAGGGCGGGGGCTGATGGCTGCTGATTGCGAGCGCCCCCTGCAGGCTGGTGTAACTGCAGCGTGTCCTGCCCCCTCCTATCCAGGTGTGGACCTGGAGGCGGCCAAGCGGCTGGAGGAGGAGCAGATCCTGAGCGACGCCCAAACCTGGCTGATCGAGGGCCCGCCCCCTGACGTACGACACCCCCGGACCGGGGCCACGCCCCTCCATGTGGCTGCTGCCAAAGGCTACCTGGAGGCCCTCAGGTAAGTCCCCTGTGGACGCAGACGCGTGACGTCAGGGGGTGGGGCTCACCTGTTTGGGGCGGGGCTCACCTGTGCTCCTGTCCAGGCTCCTGTGCCGCTGTGGGATGGACGTGTCGGCGGCGGACGCTGACGGCTGGACGCCCCTCCACGCCGCCGCCCACTGGGGGCAGGGCGACGCCTGCTGCCTCCTGGCCCAGCAGCTGTGTGACATGGAGGCCCGCAGCCACGTGGCGAGTCCCTCACACACTTCCTGTCCCGGCGTCCAGGTGTGCCTTCAGGACGTCCAATAACACCTGTCCTCTGTTCAGGGCCAGACGCCATTGGACGTCGCCGACGAGAGCGTGGAGGAGCTCCTGGAGCAGCTGGAGCTCCAACAGCCCCAGGTGAGGACACGCCCCCCAGGATCACATGTGGTCTGGCTTCACTGCAGCTCACTGTGTGTGTGTGTGTGTGTAACACTGTGTGTGTGTGTGTGTGTGTAACACTGTGTGTGTGTGTGTGTGTGTGTGTGTGTGTGTGTGTGTGTGTGTGTGTGTGTGTGTGTGTGTGTAACACTGTGTGTGTGTGTGTGTGTGTAACACTGTGTGTGTGTGTGTGTAACACTGTGTGTGTGTGTGTGTGTGTGTGTGTGTGTGTGTGTGTAACACTGTGTGTGTGTCAGTGGCGTGAACAGTCGATGCTGAGCAGACAGACCCAGCCCACCTCCAACGCCGCCGGCGCTCAGAACAAGCGGCGCAGGTTCGTATCAGTTTGCTGTTACTTCAGCCCCCTGGAGACCTCCGGGGGGCGCTGTGGAGGCGCTGGGGGCTGTCAGCGCCCCCCGGAGGCGTCAGACTGACACGTGTCTCCTGCAGGAGTTCGGTGTGCCGGATGAGCAGTAAGGACAAGATGAGCGTGCAGGACCAATCAAAGGAGAGGGGCGTGTCCGGAGGCCTGGGGCTCAGTGAGGAGGAGGGGGGCGGCGCCGCCGGTAAGTCGTGGGGGTGGGGGTGGGGCCAATGCCTCCAGGTCGTCTTTAAAAGTTCAGATTCCAACCGGTCCCGTCCGTCTGTCCACAGAGAGCAGCACGGCGTCCAGTCCAGACGGCGAGGGGAATGCCACGCCCCCTGACATGGTATACATCACACACCCCGTCCCAGCATGCACCACTCCATGAGAATGTCAGTGCACTCGCTGGCCTGTGGGCGTGTCATAACTCCCCCTTTAGGAGGCAGTAAAAAGCTCAGCACGTGGTTTGGCTACTTCACACTGCTGGCCACGCCTCCACCTACTGGTGGCCACGCCTCGACACACTGCTGGCCACGCCTCCACCTACTGGTGGCCACGCCTCGACATACTGGTGGCCACGCCTCCACCTACTGGTGGCCACGCCTCGACACACTGCTGGCCACGCCTCCACCTACTGGTGGCCACGCCTCGACATACTGGTGGCCACGCCTCCACCTACTGGTGGCCACGCCTCCACCTACTGGTGGCCACGCCTCCACCTACTGGTGGCCACGCCTCCACCTACTGGTGGCCACGCCTCCACCTACTGGTGGCCACGCCTCCACCTACTGGTGGCCACGCCTCCACCTACTGGTGGCCACGCCTCCACCTACTGGTGACCACGCCTCCACCTACTGGTGGCCACGCCTCCACATACTGGTGGCCACGCCTCCACATACTGGTGGCCACGCCTCCACCTACTGGTGGCCACGCCTCCACCTACTGGTGGCCACGCCTCCACCTACTGGTGGCCACGCCTCCAGCGCCTGCTGAGCGTCTTGTGTTCTTCTTCCAGACTGCAGAGGACCAGGACCACCGGACCGCCAGAGTCCAGCCGTCTCCCCAGAAGACGGATGCTGAGAGCCCCAATGCCCCCATTGCCCCCGGTGCCCCCAGTGCTGACAGGCGCAGGTGAGGTGGCTTCCTGCTGCAGCTGACCCGTCCCGTGATGCCCCCCCTGAGGCGTGTTTCACGCCGTTTGACCGGTGGTGTGTTCAGGTTCCAGGCTCCGGTCCGGGACGAGGAGTCGGAGTCCCAGAGGAAGGCCCGCTCCAGGATGATGAGGCAGTCCCGCCGCTCCACGCAGGTACCCCCCCCTGACTGAAGGACCGGTCTGGGTCTTCAGGGTCCTCCATGAAGGACCCAGACGCTGTTCTCCTGTCAGGAACAGTTAGAGAACCCGGGTCAGACGTGGAGCTGACCCCCCCCTGGTTGTTTCTGCTGCAGGGCGTGACTCTGACCGACCTGAAGGAGGCGGAGAAGACGGCGGCGAAGGGTTCGGATCCCCCGCCTCGCAGCATCCAGCTGGTCAGCCCCATCGTCACCGTCACGCCCGCCGAGAGGGGTGAGGGTCACACACCCATCGTTAGTCACGCCCTCTGAGGGGTGAGGGTCACGCCCTCTGAGGGGTGAGGGTCACGCCCTCTGAGGGGTGAGGGTCACACCCCCATCGTTAGTCACGCCCTCTGAGGGGTGAGGGTACACCCCCCCTGCTCACCAGCCCTGGGCGTGGCCACTTCCTGTTCCAACACGAGTGGGCGTTCCCTCTGGTGTGTTTCAGACACCGACCCGGTGAAGGAGGAGGAGCCAGAGGGAGAGCGGCGGCTGGGGGTCAAAGGTCGGAGGAGGGGGCGGAGGGAGAGGCGCTCAACTGGAATCCTCCAGCCGGGGGGAGACGTAAGAAACACCCGCCTCACAGACGGCAGGACGTGTGTGTGTGTGTGTGTGTGTGTGTGTGACTGTGTGTGTGTGTGTGTGTGTGTGTGTGACTGTGTGTGACTGTGTGTGACTGTGTGTGTGTGTGTGACTATGTGTGTGTGTGTGTGACTGTGTGTGTGTGTGTGTGACTGTGTGTGACTGTGTGTGATGGTTGTGCTGACCCTTTCTGTCCTTCAGGAGGAAGACGAGGACGGACACCTGGATGACCTGTCCAGGTGAGAGGTCAGGTTGTTGTGGGGGATGGCGGGGGCACCCCCAGTTCGTTTGGCTGTTTGTTGGTGTCGTTGGGGGCGGGGCTTCCCAGGGCGACGCCTTTACGCCTCTTTCCTGTCTCTGCAGTGACGTGTGGGGGGGGGACGCATCAACCGACTACAGAAGCGTAAGTCTGACCCGTTTGAAACGAACCGGCCCCAACAGGGGCGCCCCCTGCTGGTCGGCGTGGGGGCACCCCCTAGCGGTCTAGGCCGCGGCGCCCCCCAGTGGTCGCCCCTGCAGCTGTCCGTCTGTCTGTCCAGATGTTCCTGGCGGTGCTGCAGGAGAACCTGGTCCTGAAGGAGCAGCTGCAGGAGATGGAGCTGCTGCTCAGCCAGAACAAAGTGGACCTGGAGCGGCTCCGACAGGTACCCCCGCCCCCCGCCCCCCAGGAACGGGGAGGTTTTAACAGAAACGAGAGGGAGGAGCCGTCACGGGACGGGGGCGTGGCTTCAGAGCCGACCCGTTAGGGTTCAGTGATGATCCTCCCATCTTCAAATGTCAGCTGATGAGGGCCGACGCTCGCCCAGCTGGGGGGTGCCTCGGCCCCGCTGGGGGGGCTCCAGCTCACCCCTCGTCTCTCTTGCAGACCCAGGAGCGCGGCGCCGACAGGCCGGCCCGGCTGGAGCTGGACAGATTCGTGAGTTTGTGTTTCTCCTCCAGAACAAACGCTTCAGCCTTTGTGGGCGTCGACAAGATGATGTCACAGACGATGTGTGTGTGCCGTTCACAGGAGAAGGTGGCCCTCCAGAGGAAAGCCATGGAGCTGGAGGACGAGCTGAAGGTACGGGGCGTGGCGTTTGCTGTGGTGGGCTCTGCATGCGTTCTGATTGGCTGCAGCGGCTCAGGTGTCTCTCCTGCAGGTGGTGGTGGACCTGCGGGCGGACAACCAGCGGCTGAAGGACGAGAACGCCGCCCTCATCCGGGTCATCAGCAAACTGTCCAGATGAGCGGAGCCTCACGGCGCCGCCACCCACCATGGGGCCAAACAGGAAATGGACGCGTCAGCTGACCTACAGCAGAACCGGCTGGACCGCCCCCCCGCGTCACTGTTCCACCAGCGTGATGTTATTTACTTGTATTTCTGTAAAACCACTGAGGACCCAAAGCCCTGAGTGCCGCCACCCCCCGGCTCCTGATTGGACCGTCTGTGTGCCAAAGGTCAGCTGACCAGGTCCAGGTGGGCGGGGCTCTCAGAGCTTTACATCCTCATTAGCATGCGCCTCTGAATGTGTTACATGTGTGCAGCTCGGACCAATAGGACGGCGCCGCTCTGTCCTGGCGTCCTATTGGACGCTTTGGAAGGCGTGGCCTCCCCGTTGGTGTTCTGGCATCTGATTGGATGTATTTTTAAACTGGGTTCCTGTCTTGCTTTGGTGAATGTACTCTGTTGGGTTTGGGAATAAATGTGTGTGTGAGCGACCCGAACCTGTTCATGGGGGGGTTTGGGCCAATCAGGGGAGGTGGTCACGCCCCGCCGCCAGAAACACCAGGACACACGTGTCCGACTAATCAAGGTTCAGTGTTTTAACAAAGCGTGTTTGGAGATTCATCCACAAGACCGTCAGGAACACCGGTCGTCAGGGGCAACGGCATCAGGCAACAAGACGTAGGACAGGATGCTCTGCTCTATACGGAACACCTTCAATGAATGACCTAAAACTTTTTTCATATATAAGACACGCTGTTGGTTTCTGAGTGAATCAGTTTCCCAAGATGCAACATTCTAAAGCTTTCCTGCGTGACCCTGAGGTCACCGGAGCAGGAAGAACAACTTCAAGCAGGACGATGTGCAAAAAGCAGCCGAGTCAGCAAAAACCTTTATTGACTGAAGAGAATCAGAAGTATGACGGAACACGGAGCCCCACCCACCAGAACGCCAGCATCGTCATGGAAACTGTACAACGTGAAGGAATGCATGGAGGGACAAACGTTTACATCCACATGTCCGGGTTCGAGTCAGCTGCTGGAAGCCTCTCCCCCACCAATCCTGTGGTCACGTGACCCGGGTCGGGATTCCGTGTGCGACCGGCATCCGTTGTGGAGACACCAGCGAGGGTTCTGGCGGCGGGGGGGCCCCCTGCCTGACTCGCATCAGGGAGCCAATGAGTGAAGACCGGGCAGGTCACATGACGGACGTTAAGGCAAAGGGGATCAACAAGCCGCCAGAGAGGTGACCCTCGTTTGTGTTAAGGCCTCATGGCTGGGGGGTTCTCACCGGTTAACATTCAGCCCCCCCCAGTTTGAGCTCTGTGTGCAGACCCACGTGAGCTAGCAGCTGCTAGCCCGTCGTACACGGCTAACAGGCTACGTGATCGCTAACGCTGCTAAAGGCATACAGAGTCCTACAGCACCAGGTCAACACCTGGACACGCCCAATTCAGAACGGTCACGTGACCAGGAACTGGGTCACGTGACCGTTCAACGCGTCACGCCTCCGAGCAGCGACATCAGCTGGAGGAAGACGTCGCCACGGCTACAGTCGCACGGAGGGCGTGGTCGGGGGGCATGTCCAGTTGTGCAAATCGCCTGGTTCTGCAAATCGGTAATAAGGCGTGTCTTTATCCTTTTTTGGATCTGAAGGGGGAGGAGCCAATACCCTCAGGCCACACCCCTACACCCCTCCCTTCTGCACAATCCTTTGTGTCCTGTTTCTTTCGGGGATGGGGGGCAGTCCTCATCTCACCCCCCAAAGTGCTTTCAGATGCAGACTCCAAAGGAGGGTGGGGGGTAGAAGGTAGTGGTAGAAAAACCCAGAATGCTTTGCAAAAAGAGGCAGCATGAATGAAAGATGTCATCCCAGGAAAAAGTGCATCAACGTCATTGATCTGCTAAAAAACATCTGAAGAACTGGTAGAAACGTGATTATTGATTAATGATTATTGATTAACGTCTAAGTCAAGGAAAAATCTCCACCAATCCTGATCTGGAGCCTCAGTGTGTCACAACTAATCCATAACTAGTCGATAACTAATCAATAGTTGATTAGCAGCACTAGGACCGTCTGAACCACTGATCAGAACCAGAATGGAGCCCCTCCACTGGTGACATGATGGGGGGGCGTCCCATTTCCTACAGAAGGCTTCTGACCACTGCCCCTCCTACTCTGTTCAGGTGAGTAAAACGGGAGGGCGGGGCTAACAACAGGGGTTGGGCTTGGACAGGAGGGAGGGAGAGTGGCCCCCGTAGAGGAGACGTCAATGAACTGTCGTCCAAGGCCATCATTGGTCAGATCAAAACCATCATGCAGGCAAGTCAGGAATGCTAGCAGGCTACGCTAAGCTAGCAGGCACTGCTAAGCTAGCAGGCACTGCTACGCTAGCAGGCACTGCTACGCTAGCAGGCTTCTGTTCAGACTAGGGAGTGATTGGGCGTTTTGTGGCAGGTAGGTCAGGTGGGGGGGCATGCTGTGATGGAGGTCACATGACACAATCATCATTACAACTGTTTTAAAGGCAAACAAACGCTGATTGTTCCGCTGCTTTCCCACAAGCCCTTGGTGCAGAGAGGAAGACACCGTGTGGAGGAAGAAGGGCATCGTCTCCTGAAGCAGCAAACCCGGCCGGGCGTTGGGGGGGACGGTTCTACACGGTACGGCTCAGAGTGAGCATGGGGGGGTCGACAGGTTCGGGTTAGCTAACAGGCTCCTCTGCTACTGTAACCATGGCAACCAGGGAGGTGCTGGACGGAAGGACAATGGGTGTGGCGGTGCTACTGCTGATGCTACTGCTTCTGATGGGGGCTGGGGTCGGGGTGTTGGGGGCTGGAGGCGGGGTCATGGGGGCGGGGCAGGGTGGGACAGTAACTAAGGCAAGAGAGCAGGAAATACACGATCAAGTGAAAACCGAGTCAGAAGCAGGAATGATGCGCGCCCCCCACCCCTCACCCCCTTCAGTCCTTCCATTCCTTCTTGATGTTGAGGATCCATTCCCAGGACAGGTGGTTGTGCTTGTCGTCGTCGGTGAACTTGGACTTGATGGTGTAGTTGCCGCGGGCCAGCATGCCGTGAGGAGCCTCCTCCCACGAGGTGAGGAAGTCGTACTCGGTGGGGCGGGGGCCGTAGCTGCCCACCATGTAGTCCGACTTGTCAACTGGAACAAACACAGTGGAGTAACAGTCAGAACACGTTCAAAGCAGGAGGACCTTGTAGTTTGACAGGAAAAGAGGGTGAGAGGGCTGGGATTAGGGGGTTGGAATTGGGGTTAGGGTTCAGGGGGTTTGGGCTAAGGATAGAGGTTTAGGAGGTTAGGGTTGAGGGGGTTAGAGTTAGGGAGTTAGGGTTGAGGATTAACACTAACTACTTCACTCACTCTTGAGTCCTTTCCTGTAGGTGTTCTGGACGTACTTCAGACCGGACACGATCTCATGATTCACCTGAGACAGAAACAATGAAACACAGCATCCAACACTGTCCCAGTGATGTTAACTAGTAAAAATGGATCCTTCACACACACACACACACACACACACACACACACACACACACACACACACACACACACACACACACACACACACACACACACACACACACACACACACACACACACACACACACACACACACACACACACACACACACACACACACACACACTCCTCACCTTGAAGCTGATCTTTATTTTGTACTCCACTCCCTCCTTCATGGCGAATGGCTGCTTCTTGAAGGCTTCCAGGTCTCCTGGAAAACACCAGAGGAAGGGCAGCGTCAGCCGCAGGACAGCTTCCTGGTTGTTTTCAGCATTGTGGACCAGCTGCTGGCATCTAATGGTGACAGACCCTAACCCTAACCGTGTTACCATAATGGAAGACCCAGGATCACAACACGCCTGGCGTTTAAACTCCGTCTGTCTTGAAGGCCTTGATGTGAGACTAAACCTGAAACATCCGCTCTCGGGGAAACACTGATGGCGACACCAAACCGGGTGAATGTAGGACTCACCTTGCAGGTCCAGGATCAGGGGTTCCGGGGCGGTGTCACACACCAAAGACATCCGGGTCACTTGGACATTGGGAAGAGAGGGATCTGCAACGGGATCAAAGAAATTGATGGTCCAATGAACACAACCAGGGTGTTAAACACAGGTGTCACCACCGTTAACCCAAACCATAAAGTCTTCCCCTGTTAAAATAATCAGACAAAAAAAGACACAAAAACAGGGCCTGAGAGCCCAGGGCCAAGGTTCCACGGTTCTAAGTATTATTACCGGTGCAGTGCCTGAACAGGACAGGGTTGGGGGGAGTACTGTAAATATAATATCCTCTCTGAAACATCCTTCAGTTCACCAGCAAAGAGTAACTTTGGGTTTATTACCAACATCTAGTTGAGATCCCAGGAGGGTTTCTTTATATTTGCGCAGGCTCTCGTCGTCCTTATCAAGCTCGTGGATTTCTTTCACCGTCTTCTGGGCTGGGGCCTTGTAGTCCGACGGTTGCTCCTCGTTTTCAGCGTCGATTTCGTGATCACATTTCACATGATCCTCAGCCATGTCTGGAGACAGAGTGGAAACGATGGACATTGATCATACAACAACAGCTGGTCAGAAAGGGGCAGGGGAACGAAGAGATGGGACATGCTACAGAGACCAGGGGCAAGTCGGGTATTCATGCATTATAACATGAAGTCAAGTAAGTCAAGTTCACAACAAAGGCATCCAAGAAGAAACTGGTCTCTATTGTTCTGACACCCACCAACCCTTTGTGACTAGGGATGGGCAGGGGATGAGGGTGGCTGGTTCAAAACCAACGTGGACCAAAATGTGTGGAGTGTGAACTGGTAGCTGCAGTGGATAAAACACAACCAATTCACCGTCTCAGCACTGAGGCCGTCCTTGATGAGACTTGCTTTTGTCCGTTAACCTGCCTGGAACAGGTGAAGGGACGTCAATCTTATGAAGCGCTGCCATTAGATACGGAAGTTATAAATATCAAGCTGCTTCTAACTTGTTTGCTGTCTCTCTGCTGAGAACCAGACAAACTTGATCTAGTTGTCACAGAGCTGACGAGGCGCTACTGGCTGTTGGCTGACTGAGGAGGAGGAGGCTGAGGCAGACCGGGAGACCAGAGCAGTGGGAACACAGTCCTCTCCCTGAGCTGTGGAGGCATCTGGTCATGTTAGCTGTGATCCTTCCTTGTAAAAAACAAGTCTGGTTCAGAAGTTGCATTGTGCCAACTCAGCATTATTCAGGACACGCAGTAGTAGATGCCCAACCCAAGAGCAAGAACATGAAGACAGGAGGGGGGAAATAACACGCATCTCTGTTCTGACCACAGAGGGTGATAAAAAGAACAATAACAACTGTTATAAAGACAGTTTATAATCTTCAGCACTTATAACAACCACTGACAAGAAATCAAGAAGAGGGGGAGGAATCGATTGAATTGGCTTCAAGTTGGATTAAGATATTTAACCTGTTGGTTCTTCTTGAGTTCCTGGACCTGGAATAGAACCTCCAGACAGTAGAGTGGTCCACAAGAACCAGCTTCAAGACTCCTATAGACTTGAAAAGTCTATAGGAGATATTCTCTTTACACACACTACTTACCCTCACGCCCAAGTTGGTCCCATTGTAACCACATGATTCATATTATGTTTTCCCTACATAGAAAATGATGTTTCCATGGTTACCAAAAACAGATCCACCAGAAAGGAGTCACAGTATTTCATTTTGCCGTGTTTGGTCCCAGAGCAGTTCTGTTAGAACAGCACTGGGCAAACTGAGGTCCATCTCTCCACAGACGGCCAGCGGAGGGGCAGATGGAGTATTTATTTGTTCAAATGCATGTAAAAGCTATTATATGAAGGGTTTGGCTTCACCAGGCTGCAGAGTAGACATTAAATCATCTTATAAGTACATTTATTTCTTAAAACTAATTACAGTTTAAACAAGTTTAGCAGCCCAGATTACAAAGCCTAATGGGCCGCAAGTGGCCCCCGGGCCAATAGCTGAACAGAAGGTTAAGCAGTAGCATATAGAGTTAACGAATGGTTTCAAACGCTGCCGAGTGTCCTCTGGTGCCGAGGGGGTTCAGAACCGTGTTTGGTACGTGGGGGGGGCAACTGACAGCTGTCACTTCAACACCTGAACCCGTTACACGTACGGGGTGACGGGCCGATGTCCACACTGATCAAGTACCGCTGTACGGGGCGCAGTGCTTAAGGGGCCCCATGCTGCTCGTAGCTTCCTGCTCCGTCTCAGCGTCATCAACCCCCCCATATACGTCAGGAAGTCGCATCAAACCCTGCACTCACGTTCATTTATTCCTGCAGAAACAAACGGACAAATTCAACTTCCTGTCTGCTTCGTGGTTCTTCTGCGCCGCAGAACAAAGAACGGTTCAGGTCTGAGAAGGCATGGTTGTTTCTACAGGGGGATGGGTTCTAGAACCGGGACCGGACCGGGTCCAGACAGCAGCCACACCTGGATCCCGGTGGGCATGTTCAGGCCTCACTTCCTGATGGAACAGCAGCAGGAAGCAGCCAGCGGCGTCACTTCCGGTCCAGCCCGTTCCTCATGGGGGCCCCAGAAGATTCAAACGTTCCACTGAAAATACCGGAACACAGTCGGTCCCGGCAGGTCACCGGGAAGAAGGAAGTGTTTCCAAAACGTAAAAAAAACGAATTAAACAAAGAATAAAAATCCCTTCTAGAAGAGTCTCCACCGGAAGTCACGGACAAGCTGCTCGTTAACGGGGCCGGTGCCGGTGCGCCTAACGGGGACTACCGGCGGGCCGACGCCACTGAGAACCGGTAGACATTACCGGAGCCGAGCTCCCGGACCCCGGGTGGGTCGGAGCCGAGCCTCCCGGCCCGGGGGCCGGCCCGGGGGCCGGGGCGGGGCGGCGGAGCCAGCGGGTAACTTAGCCCGCGGCTAACGGGATCTGCGCTCGGTTCCCGCCGTCGCTCCGCGGCGGTTCCGGTGATGCCGTCACGAGCCGCCGTTACAACCGGCCGCACTCACCGTCGGTCGGTGGGGGTCCGGTCTCCGGTGCGTTCGGTGAAGGTTCGCTGGGTCTCCGGGCTCAACGCGCAGCAGAATGGCGGCGGGAGGGCGGGGCTACGAGTCCGCGCTGCCTCGCGCCGGTGACGTGACGCTGGACCGCACGGCACGCGATGACGTCAGGTGACCCGTTGGCGCGCGGCCACCTCCAGCGGCTTCAGGAGGCACCCGAACCCGAACCCGAACCCGGTCAGTTCCATAGAATCATAACGGGGGGGGGGCACCATGTCTGGTCCTGATGCCGCAGGAAACAGCGTTGCCTTGGTTACCACCCTACACACTGCCGGTGTGCTTCCGGTGGGAACATGTGACACATTTTCTCCTCCAGAGGAAACAGGACGGTCAGGTTAACTGAAGCCCTGACCAGCTTTGGTTTATTCAAACCAGACTTTTACAATCTGGGGTTGCGGATGAAAGCCCAGCAGCGACTTTTGAACCCGACTGTTGGAATCGAACCCATCGGACATTGGAACCCGACCGTCGGACCTTCGAAACTGACCCTAGGCCAGTTTGTCTCTCTTCTTCTAGGAGCGGCACAGTGGAGTAGTGGTTAGCACTGCTGCCTCACAGCAACAAGGTCGGGTTCAAACCCCATCATTTCCAACGTGGCCTTTCTGTGAAGAGTTTGCGTGTTCTCTCCGTGTCTGAATCGGTTTTCTCCAGGTTCTCCGGTTTCCCCCAATTATCAGGAAAAACATGCATCTAAGGAATATTAGGTCATGTTGGCCCGTAGTGGCGGCGCACCCAGGGTGCAGCGGCTCTAGACCGACTTTCCATCTGGCCTTTCAATTTCATTGTACCATCCCTGTACAACGACAAATAAAGCTCTTTGTCTGTCTTTTGTCTTTCTTCTGGCAGATGAGCAGAAGTCGACAAACTCCCCAAACGTCACAACACAGAAATCCGCTGGTTGCGTTGAGAACAGCATGGCGATACCTGAACAAAAGCCAGGCTCATCTTAACTCACCTTCAGACCGCATTCAGGTTCCTCATCCCACAGTTCAGATGGAACATACAACCAGCTGGGTCAAAGGAACCTAGGTAGGTTACTGGTAGGTTATCAAAATGTGAATCAAACCTATGACTTCCATACCGGATCGGTCGAGGCCCAGGTTAACAACGACCGCCATCAGTGCTGTTGACCTACAGGGCGCCGGTGGAAATTGGATTACTGTTGGTCGAAGAAGGAGAGGAGGAAAGTGCGTTCGCTCGAAGAAAGAGAAGAGGAACACCAAGAGTATAGGACTGAGAGTAGGGACGTTGAATGTTGGAACTATGACAGGAAAAGGTAGAGAGTTGGTTGACATGATGCAGAGGAGGAAGGTAGACATACTGTGTGTCCAGGAGACCAGGTGGAAAGGTAGCAAGGCTAGAAGTTTAGGAGCAGGGTTCAAGTTGTTCTATCATGGTGTAGATGGGAAGAGAAATGGAGGAGGAGTTATCTTGAAGGAGGAGTTTGTTAGGAATGTCCTGGAGGTAAAAAGAGTGTCAGATAGAGTGATGAGTCTGAAGCTAGAAATAGAAGGTGTGATGTTCAATGTTGTTAGTGGGTATGCTCCACAGGTAGGATGTGAGCTGGAGGAGAAGGAGAAATTCTGGTCGGACTTTGATGAAGTGATGCAGAACATGCCTAGAAATGAGAGAGTTGTCATTGGAGCAGACTTCAATGGACATGTTGGTGCAGGAAACAGAGGTGATGAGGAGGTGATGGGCAGGTTTGGTATCCAGGAGAGGAACGCAGAAGGACAGATGGTGGTTGACTTTTAAAAAGGATGTAAATGGCTGTAGTGAATACTTTCTTCCAGAAGAGGCAGGAACATAGGGTGACCTATTAGAGTGGAGGTAGGAGCACACAGGTAGACTACATCTAGTGTAGACGGTGTAACCTGAAGGAGGCCAGTGACTGTAAAGTAGTGGTAGGTGAGAGTGTATCCAAACAGCATAGGATGGTGGTGTGTAGGATGACTCTGGTGGTGAGGAAGATCAAGAGGGCAAAGGCAGAGCAGAAGACGAAATGGTGGAAGCTGACAAAGGAACAGTGTTGCATGACTTTCAGGAAGGAGTTAATGAACAGGTTTGAGGAGGTTGTTTCCAGCCAGGAGTTCTGGAGCTCAGTCTGCAGGAACTCTCTGACATCCTTGATAGTGATGAGCTCAATGTGGATGAGGAGAAAACCGTGTATGAGGCCACCGTTAGGTGGATCAACCATGATCCTGAGCAAAGAACCTCACACTTACCGTGGTCTATCGGCCTCTAGATACAATAAGGACTTTTTAAACGAATTTTCTGACTTCCTGGCTGAGATTATGCCTAAATATGACCGTGTCCTTACTGTTGGTGATTTTAATGTTCACGTGTGTTGTCCTGAAAAGCCAATGGCAACTGACTTTTTGAACCTCATTGACTCTTTTAGTCTTGTGCAGTCTGTGTCTGGACCCACACAAGAACATGGACACACACTCGATCTTGTCTTATCGTATGGTTTGCCTGTTTTTAACCTAGAGATTTGTGATGCAGTGTTTTCAGATCATATGCCTGTGCTATTTGAGGTTACTCTTGTCGCTAATACAGTTAAATCTGCCGCTGCTTCTCGGCGCTGTCGTGTCATAAACCCTTCCACTGCTGTTCAGTTTTCAGCCGCTTTTAATCATAACTCTGTCATTCCTGGGTCTGTGTGCAGTACGGAGGAGCTCAGCTCATGGTTTCACTCCACCTGCCAGACTGTTTTAGACTCTGTGGCTCCATTAAAAACCAGGCAGCCTAAAACTAAATCTGAGCCCTGGTTAAATGACACGACTCGTGCTGCCAGACGTGAGTGCCGTAAAGCTGAGCGCAAATGGAAAACGGACAAACTGCAGGTGTCTCTTCAAATGTTGAGGGACTGCTGGCGTCATTATCAAAAAACTGTGAAAAAAGCGAAAACAGAACACTTATCTAATATTATCCTCTCTGTCACAAACCTCGTGCTTTGTTTAAAACAATTGATTCAGCTCTTAATGCCAAGCAGACTGCTGGTATAGAGACCTCTCCTGTTGTCTGTGAAAATTGTCTTCACTTCTTTATTGACAAGGTCTCTTCTATAAGGGCTCTCATCTGACCTCCTGCTTACGACCCCTCAATCTCTGTCACCTGCTCTGCTGTTTTTGAGCAGTTTGAGCCCGTGACACTGTCCTTTTTACAGGAGATTGTTGGTCAGTTGAGGCCCTCAGGTTCTCCAAATGATGCTGTCCCTCCTCGACTGCTTAAAGAGGTTTTCCCCACTGTTGGAACTTCCGTTCTCACAATTATTAATAGCAGTCTCTCCTCAGGTGTCGTCCCTGTGTATTTTAAACACGCAGTAGTGCAACCTGTGATCAAAAAACCTGGGCTAGATCCTACAGATCTCGCCAATTTCAGGCCGATCTCCAAACTACCTTTTCTCTCAAAAATCCTTGAGAATATAGTCTACAGTCAATTAACAGACTTTCTGAAAGACTGCAATATTCTTGAGGTTTTCCAATCCGGTTTTAAAACCCTGCACAGCACAGAATCAGCTCTTTTAAGAGTTTTTAATGATATCTTTTTAGCTACTGACTCTGGTGACTGTGTTATTTTAGTGCTTTTAGACTTAACTGCTGCATTTGATACAGTGGACCATGATCTCCCACTTGGAGCAGTGGGGGGGCATCAGGGGTTTAGCACTGGAGTGGTTCAGGTCGTACTTGACAGGTAGAAGGTTCTGTGTCAGCCTTGGCGACTCGGTGTCCTCCTCTGCTCCTCTCCTGTGTGGGGTCCCACAGGGCTCAGTTCTGGGCCCTCTTCTCTTCTCTCTATCTGCTCCCGCTTGGCTCCATACTTAGGAAGCATGGGATTCACTACCACTGTTATGTGGATGACAGCCAAATTTATGTTCCACTCAAAAAGAACAATGCGTACTCTATCGCTGCATTAGTTAAATGTCTTGATGACATTAAGGCCTGGATGGCCCTGAACTTTTTGAGTTTTAATGAAAAGAAAACTAAAGTGACATTTTTTGGTGGCACCGCTGGTACACCCCTTCCAGATCTGGGTTCTTTGGCCCAGCATGTCAGGCCAGCCATCACTAATCTTGGGGTAAAAATGGACTCAGGTCTCAAGCTTGACAGCCAGATCAGGGCAGTAGTGAAGTCCAGCTTTTATCATTTGAGGCAGCTGGCCAGAATAAAACCAATTCTTTCGACGCAACACTGTGAAACAGTCATCCACGCCTTTGTCACCACTAGGCTGGACTCCTGTAATTCCCTTTAGGGGGGGGGTTAGTGCTTCTTCCATCTCCCGTCTCCAGATGGTCCAAAACGCTGCTGCACGTCTGTTGACCAGCACCCGTAAACATGAGCACATTACCCCCATTTTAGCCTCACTCCACTGGCTGCCCATACATTTTAGAATTCATTTTAAAATTCTTTAATTTACTTTTAAATCCCTGGTTAAATGACATCACCGAGGTTTACGATGTCCATGCTGATCTCTGGTTGGACGTTACAGACCATCAGGAAAAGCCTCGTTACTTTCATGGCACTGTCTACCATGATGGGTTCATCTACTGCATTGGTGGCTATGATGGGGATGAGGTTTGCAACAGCGTGCGAAAATTTGATGTGAACAGACGTGTTTGGCTTGAAGCAGCACCCATGAACCAGCGCCGCTGTCATGTGAGTGTTGCTGTTTTGGATGGATATATTTATGCATTAGGAGGTGCTGATAGGAGGTACCCGAACACTGCGGAGCGCTACAGACCTGAGACGAACCAATGGAGTCTAATTCAACCGATGAACGTTGTCAGAAGTGATGCTGGTTGTGCAGCGTTCAATAAGAAGGTGAGTGAAGGTCCAGAGCAGTGGGAAATAGCTCTGGAGTTGTTCTAACGCTGACAGGAAACATTGTTAGCTGTTCATTTAAATATATGTAATTTAAATTTAAATATCTGTGGACTAGACTATATGCTGGAGGTTATTACATCCCATTTCAAAGCAGTGATGTAATTGTCAGTGTTACATTTGGTGGACGTCCGTCCGTCTGTCCACCAAATATCTTCCCAACCATTCAGACAGAAAGATGAAACAAAAAGCACATGACTCAGGCAGGAGAGGGCATGAAGATGAGATGATGACCTTAACCTTGAGAAAAACTAGGTCAAGGTCAAATTTCAACTTTTGTACTCAGGAACCGGATAAGATGGAAAGACGAGGGAGAAGGCCAGTGTGAGTAAAACCATAGATCAAAGCTAGTGCTCTAATCTATGAACGTAGGTCAGAGCACTAGCTTTGATCTTTGACTTATGCAAGTAGTTCAGGGTAAAATTTCCATCTCAGGGGAAAGCAGACTTCAGGATTGTGTTTGCCATGTGGGATGTTGCAGTCTGTGACTGCCTTTGTTGTAGTTCAATATTTGTACAAACAAGAACTCTTCAATTTTATAAAAAGAAAAAAAAGAGAGTAGAAAATGAGAAATGAGAGAAAAATGATCTTTTCTGGGGCTTCTGCCAAGAACAGTGATATTTGTTGACTTCCTTTTTTCCTCCTTGTCTGTCCAGATTTACGTTTGTGGTGGTTCTACTGGGTTTGATATCCTTCAATGTTGTGAATATTATAGTCCAGAGACCAACCAGTGGACACGCTTCACCAACATGAAAACCAGATGCTGGGGATTAGGCGTCATCTTGTACGATAACCGTGTCTTTGCGGTGAGTAAATGAAGAACTAACCTGGACTGAGGCCAGCACCTGGTTCTATCTAGTAGAGCTGACAGAATGACAATGTCCTCTGGTTGGTGTCCAGTTGGTGTCACACATGCCGTGTTCACAATCTGAAGCTTTAACACGCTGCACAATGTGTTACATTTGATTTGAACCCAAACACTCACCTGACTATTTCATTTTGTTCTCACAGCTCGGTGGCTGGAATGGCTACGATTTAAGAAGTGTTGAGGCCTACGACCCAGAGACCGATCAGTGGAATAAAATTCCCCCAATGTTGAACGGCCGCAGTTACTTTGGTACTGCAGGGATGAACAACAAGCTGTTTGTTATGGGGGGCTGCAGCATCCATTGCAGAACCAATTGTGTTGAGGACTATGATGATAAAACCAACACCTGGACTAGAGCTGGTAAGATGGGGACTAAACACTGGGGTCTCTGCTGCTGTACCGTCTCCAGTCACCCCAGCGCAAAACAATACGCCACCAGTCATGACTCCTGCCACGAGTAGAGGAAGTGTAAAAAAAAAAGAATAACTTGGAGGACTCTACACAAGATCAAATCACACATTAATGAATTCCTCTTTCAGCACAGTCTCTGCTCCTGTCTTTTCCAGGAGCAGGAAACCCTAACACTAGCCCCCAAACCCTAGTCCCCCAACCCTAGCCCCTCAACCCTAACCCCCAACCTTGCAACCTTAGCCCCTAACCCTAGCCTCCCAACCCTAGCCCCCCAACCCCAGCCCCCCAACCCTAACCCCCACGGGTTCATCCAATGATCACTTTTTTTGCCCTTCATGGGAGACTTTATATAGAAACTTTCTATGTTGCTCGTGTTCACCTGCATGTTTGTTCAAATGTTAATGTTTAATAAAACTTGACAAGATCTTCATCCCTGACTTCTTCATTCAGGCCCACCAGAACATCGTGCACACACCCATCTGTCCACAGAACCTACTTATGGACGGCCTCGCTCAGGCTCATTTAGGGTCGTTCCTCTTTTCTCTCTCAAGTCGGAGTTCCCTTTCTTGACCAGCAGGTGTCGCCCTTCTTCAGTCGGTCGATGACCTCATCGCTGCCCCTTCTGAGTCACTGTTTGGAAGCCACTGTTTGGAAGCCACTGTGGTTCTCCCTCATCGCCTGGCCTCTGACGGACATGAAGCATCCCTCCCCAAACCCCAACGGCTGAAACAATGTGCTTCTGGCTCACGTCTTCACGCCCGACGGAAAGTCGCTCGCTGCCAGGAAGTAGCCCTGTCCCCATTAGTCTGATCGACCCCTCCCTAAAGGAGATTTGATGTATTATGTTGGCAGTTCTACATCTGGTTCTGCGCCGGCCTACAGGAAACCTGGACACAACATGGTAGGTCCTCCCTCAGTCTCCCCCCTCTAGAAACACCTGCAGCAACCTATGCCAGTTCAAATGGAGCAGGGTCATGTGGGGGGAGGGGGGAGCCCTAGCTTCCTGTTAGCGCCTGCTGATCACATGTTCACACCTGCTGATCACACGTTAGCGCCTGCTGATCACATGTTCACACCTGCTGATCATACGTTAGCGCCTGCTGATCACATGTTCACACCTGCTGATCACACGTTAGCGCCTGCTGATCACATGTTCACACCTGCTGATCACACGTTAGCGCCTGCTGATCACATGTTCACACCTGCTGATCACACGTTAGCGCCTGCTGATCACATGTTCACACCTGCTGATCACACGTTAGCGCCTGCTGATCACATGTTCACACCTGCTGATCACACGTTAGCGCCTGCTGATCACATGTTCACACCTGCTACCGTTTAAATCTTCAGATGCAGCAATGAAGTTGTCATTAAAACCAGATCCCACACATCCTTCTAGCTATCGACCTCTCACTAATCAACACCGACATTAATATCTGAAGCACTTGCCTCCATATTGGAGAAAATGTTTCCATTAACAGTTGTCAATGATCAAACAGGATTTATGAAGGGTTGAGACTCTACCAACAATGTCTGAAGACTGCTGCAGCCTTTTCAGCCTGCTGGACCAGAACCAGCAGGATCAAGGGCAGTTTCTTTCACCAGGCGGTCAGGAGGCTCAACTCCCTCCCTGCCCTGCCCCCTGCCACAGCTCTCTCTCTGCCCTTCCCTCCCCCCAGCACCTGACTACCTATCTATCCCTCCCCCGTCAACTCAGGGACTGCGCGCACGTCACTTCCCCTACGAGATTAGAGTGTATAGAGATGTTAACCATCCCTTGTGTTTCGTCTCATACTTTGTGTTGTACTGCCTGTTGTACTGTTTGTTGTACTGCCTGTTGTACTGTCTGTTGTACTGTTTGTTGTACTGCCTGTTGTACTGTTTGTTGTACTGCCTGTTGTACTGTCTGTTGTACTGTCTGTTGTACTGCCTGTTGTACTGTGTGTTGTACTGCCTGTTGTACTGTCTGTTGTACTGTTTGTTGTACTGCCTGTTGTACTGTCTGTTGTACTGCCTGTTGTACTGTTTGTTGTACTGCCTGTTGTACTGTCTGTTGTACTGTTGGTTGTACTGCCTGTTGTACTGTTTGTTGTACTGCCTGTTGTACTGTTTGTTGTACTGTCTGTTGTACTGTCTGTTGTACTGTCTGTTGTACTGTTTGTTGTACTGTTTGTTGTACTGCCTGTTGTACTGTTTGTTGTACTGTCTGTTGTACTGCCTGTTGTACTGTTTGTTGTACTGCCTGTTGTACTGTTTGTTGTACTGCCTGTTGTACTGTCTGTTGTACTGTTTGTTGTACTGTTTGTTGTACTGCCTGTTGTACTGTTTGTTGTACTGTCTGTTGTACTGTCTGTTGTACTGTCTGTTGTACTGCCTGTTGTACTGTTTGTTGTACTGTTTGTTGTACTGCCTGTTGTACTGTTTGTTGTACTGCCTGTTGTACTGTTTGTTGTACTGCCTGTTGTACTGTCTGTTGTACTGTTTGTTGTACTGCCTGTTGTACTGTTTGTTGTACTGTCTGTTGTACTGCCTGTTGTACTGTTTGTTGTACTGCCTGTTGTACTGTGTGTTGTACTGCCTGTTGTACTGTCTGTTGTACTGTTTGTTGTACTGCCTGTTGTACTGTCTGTTGTACTGCCTGTTGTACTGTTTGTTGTACTGCCTGTTGTACTGTCTGTTGTACTGTTGGTTGTACTGCCTGTTGTACTGTTTGTTGTACTGCCTGTTGTACTGTTTGTTGTACTGTCTGTTGTACTGTCTGTTGTACTGTCTGTTGTACTGTTTGTTGTACTGTTTGTTGTACTGCCTGTTGTACTGTTTGTTGTACTGTCTGTTGTACTGCCTGTTGTACTGTTTGTTGTACTGCCTGTTGTACTGTTTGTTGTACTGCCTGTTGTACTGTCTGTTGTACTGTTTGTTGTACTGTTTGTTGTACTGCCTGTTGTACTGTTTGTTGTACTGTCTGTTGTACTGTCTGTTGTACTGTCTGTTGTACTGCCTGTTGTACTGTTTGTTGTACTGTTTGTTGTACTGCCTGTTGTACTGTTTGTTGTACTGCCTGTTGTACTGTTTGTTGTACTGTCTGTTGTACTGCCTGTTGTACTGTTTGTTGTACTGCCTGTTGTACTGTTTGTTGTACTGTCTGTTGTACTGTCTGTTGTACTGTTTGTTGTACTGTTTGTTGTACTGCCTGTTGTACTGTTTGTTGTACTGTCTGTTGTACTGTCTGTTGTACTGTCTGTTGTACTGCCTGTTGTACTGTCTGTTGTACTGTTTGTTGTACTGCCTGTTGTACTGTTTGTTGTACTGCCTGTTGTACTGTCTGTTGTACTGTCTGTTGTACTGCCTGTTGTACTGTGTGTTGTACTGCCTGTTGTACTGTCTGTTGTACTGTTTGTTGTACTGCCTGTTGTACTGTCTGTTGTACTGCCTGTTGTACTGTTTGTTGTACTGCCTGTTGTACTGTCTGTTGTACTGTTGGTTGTACTGCCTGTTGTACTGTTTGTTGTACTGCCTGTTGTACTGTTTGTTGTACTGTCTGTTGTACTGTCTGTTGTACTGTCTGTTGTACTGTTTGTTGTACTGTTTGTTGTACTGCCTGTTGTACTGTTTGTTGTACTGTCTGTTGTACTGCCTGTTGTACTGTTTGTTGTACTGCCTGTTGTACTGTTTGTTGTACTGCCTGTTGTACTGTCTGTTGTACTGTTTGTTGTACTGTTTGTTGTACTGCCTGTTGTACTGTTTGTTGTACTGTCTGTTGTACTGTCTGTTGTACTGTCTGTTGTACTGCCTGTTGTACTGTTTGTTGTACTGTTTGTTGTACTGCCTGTTGTACTGTTTGTTGTACTGCCTGTTGTACTGTTTGTTGTACTGCCTGTTGTACTGTCTGTTGTACTGTTTGTTGTACTGCCTGTTGTACTGTTTGTTGTACTGTCTGTTGTACTGCCTGTTGTACTGTTTGTTGTACTGCCTGTTGTACTGTGTGTTGTACTGCCTGTTGTACTGTCTGTTGTACTGTTTGTTGTACTGCCTGTTGTACTGTCTGTTGTACTGCCTGTTGTACTGTTTGTTGTACTGCCTGTTGTACTGTCTGTTGTACTGTTGGTTGTACTGCCTGTTGTACTGTTTGTTGTACTGCCTGTTGTACTGTTTGTTGTACTGTCTGTTGTACTGTCTGTTGTACTGTCTGTTGTACTGTTTGTTGTACTGTTTGTTGTACTGCCTGTTGTACTGTTTGTTGTACTGCCTGTTGTACTGTCTGTTGTACTGTTTGTTGTACTGCCTGTTGTACTGTCTGTTGTACTGTTTGTTGTACTGCCTGTTGTACTGTTTGTTGTACTGCCTGTTGTACTGTCTGTTGTACTGTTTGTTGTACTGCCTGTTGTACTGTTTGTTGTACTGCCTGTTGTACTGTCTGTTGTACTGTCTGTTGTACTGCCTGTTGTACTGTGTGTTGTACTGCCTGTTGTACTGTCTGTTGTACTGTTTGTTGTACTGCCTGTTGTACTGTCTGTTGTACTGCCTGTTGTACTGTTTGTTGTACTGCCTGTTGTACTGTCTGTTGTACTGTTGGTTGTACTGCCTGTTGTACTGTTTGTTGTACTGCCTGTTGTACTGTTTGTTGTACTGTCTGTTGTACTGTCTGTTGTACTGTCTGTTGTACTGTTTGTTGTACTGTTTGTTGTACTGCCTGTTGTACTGTTTGTTGTACTGTCTGTTGTACTGCCTGTTGTACTGTTTGTTGTACTGCCTGTTGTACTGTTTGTTGTACTGCCTGTTGTACTGTCTGTTGTACTGTTTGTTGTACTGTTTGTTGTACTGCCTGTTGTACTGTTTGTTGTACTGTCTGTTGTACTGTCTGTTGTACTGTCTGTTGTACTGCCTGTTGTACTGTTTGTTGTACTGTTTGTTGTACTGCCTGTTGTACTGTTTGTTGTACTGCCTGTTGTACTGTTTGTTGTACTGCCTGTTGTACTGTCTGTTGTACTGTTTGTTGTACTGCCTGTTGTACTGTTTGTTGTACTGTCTGTTGTACTGCCTGTTGTACTGTTTGTTGTACTGCCTGTTGTACTGTGTGTTGTACTGCCTGTTGTACTGTCTGTTGTACTGTTTGTTGTACTGCCTGTTGTACTGTCTGTTGTACTGCCTGTTGTACTGTTTGTTGTACTGCCTGTTGTACTGTCTGTTGTACTGTTGGTTGTACTGCCTGTTGTACTGTTTGTTGTACTGCCTGTTGTACTGTTTGTTGTACTGTCTGTTGTACTGTCTGTTGTACTGTCTGTTGTACTGTTTGTTGTACTGTTTGTTGTACTGCCTGTTGTACTGTTTGTTGTACTGTCTGTTGTACTGCCTGTTGTACTGTTTGTTGTACTGCCTGTTGTACTGTTTGTTGTACTGCCTGTTGTACTGTCTGTTGTACTGTTTGTTGTACTGTTTGTTGTACTGCCTGTTGTACTGTTTGTTGTACTGTCTGTTGTACTGTCTGTTGTACTGTCTGTTGTACTGCCTGTTGTACTGTTTGTTGTACTGTTTGTTGTACTGCCTGTTGTACTGTTTGTTGTACTGCCTGTTGTACTGTTTGTTGTACTGCCTGTTGTACTGTCTGTTGTACTGTTTGTTGTACTGCCTGTTGTACTGTTTGTTGTACTGTCTGTTGTACTGCCTGTTGTACTGTTTGTTGTACTGCCTGTTGTACTGTTTGTTGTACTGTCTGTTGTACTGTTTGTTGTACTGTTTGTTGTACTGCCTGTTGTACTGTTTGTTGTACTGTCTGTTGTACTGTCTGTTGTACTGTCTGTTGTACTGCCTGTTGTACTGTTTGTTGTACTGTTTGTTGTACTGCCTGTTGTACTGTTTGTTGTACTGCCTGTTGTACTGTTTGTTGTACTGCCTGTTGTACTGTCTGTTGTACTGTCTGTTGTACTGTTTGTTGTACTGTCTGTTGTACTGTCTGTTGTACTGTTTGTTGTACTGTCTGTTGTACTGCCTGTTGTACTGTTTGTTGTACTGCCTGTTGTACTGTCTGTTGTACTGTCTGTTGTACTGTTTGTTGTACTGTCTGTTGTACTGTTTGTTGTACTGTCTGTTGTACTGTCTGTTGTACTGTCTGTTGTACTGTCTGTTGTACTGTTTGTTGTACTGTCTGTTGTACTGTCTGTTGTACTGTTTGTTGTACTGTCTGTTGTACTGTTTGTTGTACTGTCTGTTGTACTGTCTGTTGTACTGTTTGTTGTACTGTCTGTTGTACTGTTTGTTGTACTGTCTGTTGTACTGTCTACCGTGGGTCAGAGGACTGTAATTTCATCTATGCTGTATGTCGTGCATATATGGTACACTTGACAATAAAGCTGACTTTGACTTCAACTTTGAATCGGATTAGCTTGACGCAATGCTATAACAGGAAAGCAATTGTTTTGTCACTTGGTGAAAAAGCCTTTGACAAAGTTAATTGGACTTTTCTCATTGCTCCATAAATTTGGCTCTGATGAGTCATTTATCTAGTGGGTATCAACCCTGTATAACTCACGGGTCACAGTCACAACTAATGGGATGATTTCCCAAAATTTCACTTTAGAAAAGGGAACCAGATAGGGATGTCCTCTGTCTCCCCTATTATTTGCAATATTTATTGAACCACTACCAGTAGCAATACATCAAAACCCAAATATTAAAGGTATCTGCTCTCAGGTTGAAGCTAGACTGAGGGCAGAAGTGAACATTTGTGAGCAGCAGTATGGTTTCATGCCAAAAAAGAGTACTACAGATGCAGTATTTGCGTTGAGGATGTTGATAGAGAAGTACAGAGAAGGCCAGAGGGAGCTGCATTGTGTTTTTGTAGATCTGGAGAAAGCTGATGACAGGGTGCCCAGAGAGGAACTGTGGTATTGTATGAGGAAGTCTGGAGTGGCAGAGAAGTATGTTAGAGCGGTGCAGGACATGTATGAGGACTGTAAGACAGTGGTGAGGTGTGTGTAGGTGTGACAGAGGAGTTCAAGGTGGAGGTGGGACTGCATCAGGGATCAGCTCTGAGCCCCTTCTTGTTGCTATGGTGATGGACAGGCTGACAGACGAGGTCAGACAGGAATCTCCATGGACTATGATGTTTGCAGATGACATTGTGATCTGCAGTGAGAGCAGGGAACAGGTGGAGGAGAAGCTAGAGAGGTGGAGGTTTGTCCTGGAAAGGAGAGGAATGAAGGTTAGCCGCAGTAAGACAGAGTACATGTGTGTGAATGAGAGGGACCCAAGTGGAAGAGTGAGGGTACAGGGAGAAGAGATCAAGAAGGTGGAGGATTTGAAGTACTTAGGTTCAACAGTCCAGAGCAATGGAGAGTGTGGAAAAGAGGTGAAGAAGCGTGTACATTGTGTATATTGGACTGCAGGATTCCACAATCTCCAAACATCTGCCTAATTGTTGATCTAACAGAAATGGCTCTACCTCACGCTCAGTTACAGCCCACACTTGTAGCTCTTGTCATTGTCAAAAAAAATCATTTTGGTCAATTGGAAAGATAAGAGAGCCCTAAACATCACCCATTGGCTGAATCTCCACATTGATCACATTTCACTTGAGAAAATATGTGCTGCCCGAAAAAAACCAATTGGCATCATTTTTAGAAAACTGGTTTGCTAGATCTTTAAAATACATCTGTAGCTTTCTAAGTGAATGTCTCCACTCTGACACGAGATGTTCCTGAATATAATCTTACTGTCTGTGCTAATGATAATGATTGATCTGATAGGTTGGGGGTGGGTTGGCGGGTCAACCTCCTTGCCCCGTGCCCCTGGGCTTTCCTGTGCCCCTTAGTGGTGACAGCCACTGCCTCCTCTGGTCTCTGGGTCTATCTTGGCGCCCCCAAGTGGCTCCTCGGGTGATGGCTTCTGGCTGCCCCTGGCTGCCCGGGGTTGGGGGTACTCAGCTAGTGTGGCCCTGTTGGGTTCTAGTAGCCTCTCTGGGTGTTGGTTTCATCACATATGCATGTTGGTTCAGGGTTTACCAGCTCCTGTCGAGTCCAGAGAACCGTTGGGTCCATCAGAACTTGTTGAGTCTCTCTTCAGTCATCACACCCATCTCAGGGCTTCTGTCTCCCTCCCACACTGGTCTCCTCTGGTGGTCTATTCTACAGACCTCCACTAGTCTGGTGTTTTATAACGTTGGTGTTGAGACATCAGTTTTAAGATATGATAAAACAGCCCAAACCTTTTTCACTCCAACAGCACTGACTGTCTATCCACCACCCTGTGTTTCCTCTCCGTTTCCTTTTGCCCCCCCTTACCTCACAGAGGTGCAGCACCCCCCTCTCTGGCTCACAATAGGACATTCTAATAAAGACTGACAATTTAGTTCCCAGAGAGGAGTGGTGACGGTCACATGCACGCATTAAAATGTATAAAAGATTTTGATGCAAGACTAAAATAAGCATTGATCTGATAAAAGCTCGACACCCTTCTGTGGGGTTAGACATGAGAAAACATGCAGACAAGACAAAAAGTTTTCATCTGAACAAATAACTTCTATGAATGTTTTCAGTTTCTCTCCAGGAATATTCCTCTTCCTCCTCCTCGTCTTCATCTTTTAGATCCTTGTCAGAGGTTGATGAAGAGCTGGTGTTTGGTAGCCCAGTCCATAGGGGACGCTGTCCTCTTGGTGCGTCTGGCCACCAGGTGTCTCGCCTCAGCAGCTGTAGGACTCAGACGCAGGCCGTCCATGAAGGAGTCCGACACACACCTGTCCTCATCAGGGACCTGCACACACACACGGTGTTACACACACACACATACACACAGTGTTACACACACACACACACGGTGTTACACACACACAAACACACACGGTGTTACACACAAACACACACACACAGTGTTGCACACACACACAAACATGGTGTTAAACACACACACATGTTGTTACACACACAAACACACACACACGTTGTTACACACACACACACACACACACACGGTGTTACACACACAAACACACACACACACGGTGTTACACACACACACGGTGTTACACACACACACACACACACACACACGGTGTTACACACACAAACACACACGGTGTTACACACACAAACACACACACACACACGGTGTTACACACACACACACACACGGTGTTACACACACACACACACACACACACACACGGTGTTACACACACACAAACACACACACACACACACACACGGTGTTACACACACACAAACACACACACACGGTGTTACACACACACACACACACACACACACACACACACACACACACACAAGGTGTTACACACACACGGTGTTACACACACACACACACACGGTGTTACACACACACAAACACACACACACAAACACACACACACGGTGTTACACACACACACACACACGGTGTTACACACACACACACACACACACACACACACGGTGTTACACACACACAAACACACACACACACACACACGGTGTTACACACACACAAACACACACACACACACGGTGTTACACACACAAACACACACACACACACACACACGGTGTTACACACACACACACACACACACACACACACACACACACAAGGTGTTACACACACACGGTGTTACACACACACACACACACGGTGTTACACACACACAAACACACACACACAAACACGGTGTTACACACACACACACGGTGTTACACACACACACACACACACACGGTGTTACACACACACAAACACACACACACACACACACGGTGTTACACACACACAAACACACACACACACACGGTGTTACACACACACAAACACACACACACACACACACACGGTGTTACACACACACAAACACACACACACGGTGTTACACACACACACACACACACACACACGGTGTTACACACACACACACACACACACACACGGTGTTACACACACACAAACACACACACACGGTGTTACACACACACACAAACACACGGTGTTACACACACGGTGTTACACACACACACACACACACGGTGTTACACACACACACACACACACGGTGTTACACACACACAAACACACACACACACACGGTGTTACACACACACACAAACAAACGGTGTTACACACACGGTGTTACACACACACACACACGGTGTTACACACACACACACACACACGGTGTTACACACACACAAACACGGTGTTACACACACGGTGTTACACACACACACACACACACACACGCGGTGTTACACACACGGTGTTACACACACACACACACACACACACACGGTGTTACACACACACACACACACACACACACGGTGTTACACACACACAAACACACACACACACACGGTGTTACACACACACACAAACACACGGTGTTACACACACGGTGTTACACACACACACACACACACGGTGTTACACACACACACACACACACGGTGTTACACACACACAAACACACACACACACACGGTGTTACACACACACACAAACACACGGTGTTACACACACGGTGTTACACACACACACACACGGTGTTACACACACACACACACACACGGTGTTACACACACACAAACACGGTGTTACACACACGGTGTTACACACACACACACACACACACACGCGGTGTTACACACACGGTGTTACACACACACACACACACGGTGTAAACCACAGCCCCCCCTCACCTGGATGCTCACGTCTGAGCTGCTGAATTCTGATTGGCTTGTTGAGCTTCTGGAGGACTGAGATGCCGAACTCCCATTGGCTCGCGTTTGCGGAGATGATTCTGTGAGGGAGGGGTCTGTCACAGCGACATTCGTGATTGGGGGCTCTGTAATGGAGGGGTCAGAGGTCGGAGGTGGGGTGGCGGGGGCGCTTTCTGGAGTGGGACCATCCACGACGACCTCTGTGGGAGTTAACACACAAGACCTTCTGCAAACAGAACTGTGTGTGTGTGTGTGTGTGACCTTTGACATCACTGGTGGTGGGGGTCATCCCCAGTCCCTGGAAGAGTTCATCCGTCTCCTGGTCAACAAGGAGCTGCAGTCCCCCTTCCCCCGCCCTGATGAGAGCCACCACCTCAGAGTGGCCCCGCCCCTCGATGTTCACCCCGTCCACCTGGGGGGGACAACAGGAGAGAGGAGGAGAGGTGGAGGAGGGTTCATCATGTCTCACCTGTTTCCTCCTGCACACATGATGTCATCCAGGTGGCTCTAAACACACCTGTACAGGTGCTACATGTCCCTCCCCACAGAGCCTGTTGGGGGGGTCCCCCTCCTACCCACCTCCACCAGTCTGTCTCCAGGCCTGATGGCTCCGCCCTCTGCACCCGAGCCGCGGTCCACTGAGCCCACAAACTGCCCCCGTTTCACCTTGTCGCTGTGCAGGTTGAAGCCGTAGCGCTGCTGCCCCCTAACCAGGTGACAGAGGCGGGGGCGGAGCTCACCTGAAAGCTCAGCTGAGGGCGGGACCTGCAGTGAGTGAAAGCTAGTCTTCATCTACTAGCAAACGTTTGGATCGGTTTCGGTCCGGCGTGGACCAGAGTCTGGAGGGTGACCGGATCACCTCCTGAGCGCTGCCCACGTGCCCTTGTGCACCGAACCCTGAGCTGCACCCACAGCTCCATTATGTGGCTCCGCCCCACAGCTCTACATCAAATACATCTGTGTGTGTGTGTGTGTGTCAGCTGACGATTAAGTCAGTATTACTAATAGTTATAACAAATTAGGGTATAATAGGTTAATAATATCAGTATGAGTAACAGTTATAACTGGTATTAGGATATAATCAGTCATTAATGTCAGTATTTATAACTTGTATTAGGGTATAATCATTCATTAATGTCAGTAACACTTGTAACTGGTATTGGGGTATAACTGGACATTAATGTCAGTATTAGGAAGTTATAACTGGTCTTAAGGTACAATGGAGTCCTGAGGACTCCTTTAGTTCTCAGGAGTTCTCATGAATCTGACATCCAGCGTTAGATTTTGAACCCTCTGCTATAAAGGAGACGGTCAGCTGATGTGGGCGTGTCCAGGTGACGTGTACCTGCTGCTTGAGGTGTGCTCATTGGCGGGGCAGCTCTGCCTGTATTTATACCCTGGTTCTGTGTTTGCAGCCCAAACACTGAGCTCAACTTTTGCTGAAGTTTTACTTCTCAGACGTTCAGAGACTGAAGCCTTTGTGTTTCCTGTCAATTCAGACGCTGCAGATCAAAGAACTCGACTGGGTCTCAGGTGTGGCTGGGTCTCAGGTGTGGCTGGGTCTCAGGTGTGGATGGGTCTCAGGTGTGGCTGGGTCTCAGGTGTGGATGGGTCTCAGGTGTGGATGGGTCTCAGGTGTGGATGGGTCTCAGGTGTGGATGGGTCTCAGGTGTGGATGGGTCTCAGGTGTGGCTGGGTCTCAGGTGTGGCTGGGTCTCAGGTGTGGATGGGTCTCAGGTGTGGATGGGTCTCAGGTGTGGATGGGTCTCAGGTGTGGATGGGTCTCAGGTGTGGCTGGGTCTCAGGTGTGGCTGGGTCTCAGGTGTGGATGGGTCTCAGGTGTGGATGGGTCTCAGGTGTGGATGGGTCTCAGGTGTGGATGGGTCTCAGGTGTGGATGGGTCTCAGGTGTCCTGGGTCTCAGGTGTGGATGGGTCTCAGGTGTGGATGGGTCTCAGGTGTGGATGGGTCTCAGGTGTGGATGGGTCTCAGGTGTGGCTGGGTCTCAGGTGTGGATGGGTCTCAGGTGTGGATGGGTCTCAGGTGTGGCTGGGTCTCAGGTGTGGATGGGTCTCAGGTGTCCTGGGTCTCAGGTGTGGATGGGTCTCAGGTGTGGATGGGTCTCAGGTGTGGATGGGTCTCAGGTGTGGCTGGGTCTCAGGTGTGGATGGGTCTCAGGTGTCCTGGGTCTCAGGTGTTCGCCGCCAGAGAGTGAGACGGTGCTCAACATGAACACATAAAGACAACAATACCTGCTCTGTGAACAGCCTGATGGTTCAACACTACGTTCACTTCAGCTGGTCCCGTAGCTGCTGGGTGCCCTTCCATCCCAGCAGACAGTTAGTCTGCTGGGATGGAAGCAGACTCTGATCTGCTTCTGCCTGTAGCTCAGATGCTAACACCTGACGAAGAGTCAGAGGAAGCATGAAGCAGCTCCTGTTTGAACAGTTCCTGTTCAGCTGCTGCTGGTCGGACTGGATGAATCCAACGAGATCAGATGTGAACAGATGTTCTCAGTCCTGTCTCATCACCAGTGAATTGTAAAGGTGAGCTATACTCAGTCAGCCTGAACATCAGCTGCAGGTGACTGCAGGTGACTACAGGTGACTACAGGTGACTGCAGGTGACTACAGGTGACTGCAGGTGACTGCAGGTGACTACAGGTGACTACAGGTGACTGCAGGTGACTGCAGGTGACTGCAGGTGACTACAGGTGACTACAGGTGACTGCAGGTGACTACAGGTGACTACAGGTGACTGCAGGTGACTGCAGGTGACTACAGGTGACTACAGGTGACTACAGGTGACTGCAGGTGACTACAGGTGACTACAGGTGACTACAGGTGACTGCAGGTGACTACAGGTGACTACAGGTGACTGCAGGTGACTGCAGGTGACTACAGGTGACTACAGGTGACTGCAGGTGACTGCAGGTGACTACAGGTGACTACAGGTGACTGCAGGTGACTACAGGTGACTACAGGTGACTGCAGGTGACTACAGGTGACTGCAGGTGACTGCAGGTGACTACAGGTGACTACAGGTGACTACAGGTGTAGTGGTTACAGAGGGGGTGATATTTTTTACAGAGGTGAACGCTGCCATTGCTCAGACCCACTTTTTTAAACCCCCCCTTACCTCCGTGTCTGTCACTAATCGTGACGTCACCGGGGGTCTCTCGACCTCTGGTGTGATTGTGAGCGGGGGCGTGTCTGTGGCACGTGAGAGGACCTGTTGGATGGACACAGGTGAGTTCCCCGCGGGTCGGGGGGCTGCCGGTGAGTGGCGGGGGCAGAGGGTCCCCATCTCCACCGCCAGGCCCTCGGTGCAGGCCAGGCCGCGGCCCCGGAGGAAGCTGTCGGTGTCCCGGTCCGTCACCAGCAGCCTGGTGCGGTGCGGGAACTCACAGATGCGGTTCACCACCTGCGGGGGGTGGGGGTGGGGGTGGGGGTGGGGTTAGGCCCGTTAGCGCAGTTGTTGTTCCCGCGCACCGGGCCGCACCTCTAGAATGAAAACGACACCCGTTGATTCCCGTTACACTGACCCATTTACCCCCCCTCCCCCCGGGCGGAGGAGAAACTTGTTGGACAGGTATGAACTGATCGTTTGGAGCGCGAGCCGCATTCACCTGTTGGTGGGTCTCGTTTTCCACGTTCTCTCCGTTCACCTCCACCAGCCGGTCTCCCGGTCGCAGCCCGGCCAGGTCCGCCGGGGACCCGGGCTCCACCCTCCGGATCACCTGCACGCTTCGGTTCCGCTCCCCGTGCAGGTGGAACCCGTAACCGCGCCGCCCCCGGGTCAGGTAACAGAGCCTCGGTCTCCGCGCCTCCATCCCAACGCGGAGTCAGGAGCCCCGCGCGCGTTCCCTCACAGAGCCGCGTGCGATTCGACCGTCCGAGTCCAGCGGTCACCCAGTCCAGACCCGGACCGGGGACTCCTAAAGGCCAGGGCGCGTCCGGACCACCGGGGGGGGGTCTGGTCCCGGACCGGGACGGAAACCGTTCCTGGCACGCGACACTTCAATCCGCCTTGTCTGTCGGGCGCGCGCCTGAGGTCCGACCCGAGCCGCCGCGAGCCCGGGGAGGCGTGAACGGCAGCCCCGCCCCCTGACCAATGTGCGCCTGACGCAGCGCACCGCCGGGAGTCCTCGTCATCCGCTGCTGGGGGTCACGGGGTGCTGGAGCCAATCAGGGACGGGCCAATACACCTGAGGCGCGTGTTGGTGGAGGTGGGAGGGGGACGCAGACCCGCGCAGGGCTGGACTCGAACCGGGAACCGCCCCGCTATGCGGCGACAGCGCCCCCCAGTGGCCACTTGTACCGCGTTACATTCACCTGAAAAGTTTCCTCATCCTCAGCTCTTCATCCCGAGGCGCGCGTGAGCCGTTAGACACACCTGACGCTCGTGACGCACCGATCACCTGGTCGCGGTGTGTCCCGGTGGAAACACCCCCACCTCCGTGTCAGAGGTTCGGGTCGGGGCCGCTCGGGGACAGAGCTGCCCCCCCTCCGGTGCTCCGGGGAACGTGAGGAGCCCCCGCGGTGAGAGGTGACGTCCTACAAACGGTAAGCGGTGTTCTGACGTCATACATCTAGAACACGTGTCAAACCCAAGGCCAGAGCATAAAAGGTCAGAGTGTCTAAAAATCAATAGGTCAAATAGGTCATTTCCCACAATGCAGTAGTTCAGCCCATTCTAACTCTGACTAAACGTTGTGAACAAAGTTAACGTCCTAACTTGTGTCTGATGTTATTTTTCTTTATTGATTGATAGTTTGATCCTTGATTGATGGAGTTCTGTGGGTCTAATAACTCCTGAATTTCCCTTGGGATCATTAAAGTATCTATCTATCTATCTATCTATCTATCTATCTATCTATCTATCTAGTTACATTACATTTAGTTACATTTATTAGTTACATCTGACCCTTTGAGGACAGCCGTGGTGCTGATGTGGCCCTCAGTGAAGATGAGTTTGACCCCCGGTCTAGAATCAACACTACAGCTGTTCGAGGCTTGGGTTCACCTTCACAGCGACTTGCGCCCTCCAGTGGAAAACTGGGTTACTGCAATCTCCCCGTTTATTCAGCAATAAAGATTGAGAACAAACCATCAAACTAATTTTATTTTATGTCAGCAGTGAAACAGAAACCCTTGAACCGTTGATTAGATCAGGTTCATGCCTTCAGCTCCAGCCCCCCCCACCCCCCCTGCCTCTTAAGCCTCTTTCCTTGGGGGTGGAGGGCATCAGCGTGGACTGCAGCTCCTGCTTCCTTCTCTGGGACTTCGCAGGAGATCCGGTCGCTGGGGGGGGTCTGTGTCCAGACTTCTCTGCAGACGGACAGCAGTCCCGGTTCAGACACACTGAGCACAGGGGGTTGATGGGAAGACAGACCTGCTGCCCGAACCCCACCAGCAGCCAGTTGATGTGGCCCCACAGCTCCCTGCAGGACGAGTACACCGTCTGGGTGAGACTCCAACACGTCAGGTGTGGGTGTGTGGGCGTAAAGGTGCACCCGACAGATCACGGCTTAATGATTGATGACTCATGCCGTTACCTGGGTAACCAGTCCTCCAGGGCTTTCCGTGTGTCCTCCGGGTTCTTGGTGGGGTTCTGGGTCCAGCCCAGCCTACCAGAGATGCGGTGCACATGTGTGTCCACCCCTGGACAGGACAACAACACACAGGTGAGGAAAGAACACTTCATAGATGGTTGGAGATCTTTCTGGGGCGGGCCTGGTCTCATGAGGAGGGACGGTTTCATCCTGCTTGGGACGTCCTCCTGGACCATATTCCTCTTTTCGGGTAGAATTTTCTGAATTTCTATCTAATCTGGCTGCTACCAAAGATGATGTTATAGTAATAAGACACTTCAATGTTCATGTCAACAGTGTGAATGATAGTTTCTGTGTTGGATTCAAGTCTATGCTAGATTCTCTAGGCTTCTCACAGGTGGTGGATGGTCCTACCCATAAACACCATCACACCCTCCATCTTATTCTTACCCACGGTGTAGATATGGGGCACTTGACTATTTTCCCACAAAATTACTTCTTGTCAGATCACTCCCTAGTTACGTTTGACTTTGCCCTAATTAACAATAACCCCCAGAATAAATCCATCTTGACCAGATCAATCACTGATTCGGTAATAACTAGATTTAAAGTAAAAATTCCCTCATCCTTAGAGTCAGGATGCTCCCCTGACCCCTATTCCAGTACTAGCCTAAATATCAAATGTCTCAGTGTGGCTAACATCCTAAAAACAACTCTAGATGACATAGAAAGAAAAAGAAAAATTAGAAAACAGTAAAGGTCAGCCACGTGGTTTAACTTGTCGGTCCACGACCTTAAACAGCCCCTCCCAGACTGGAGAGAATCTGGCGATCGACAAAAACTGACCTAGCTTATTCAACCTGGAAAGACAGCTTTACGTCATATAAGAAGGCTCTCGGTAGAAGTAGAAATACTTACTACTCTACTTTAATAGAGGAAAATAAAAACCACCCTCGGTTTCTTTTCAGCACAGTAGCCAGGCTGACTGAGAAACACAACAGTATGGAGCCTACCAGTCCTTTAATGATGACTTTCTTAGGTTTGTTCAAAGCAAAATTACAAATCTTAGAGATGAGATCCATTATGTACTGCTAAACAAGTTAGCAGAGGAATCGACTAATTCTGGCAATACCCTGGGGTGTTTTCAGCAAATGGAACTCTCCGATTTAAACTCAATTTCCTCTGCTAAACCCACCACCTGTCTATTAGACACAATTCCACGTACGCTCCTCAAAGAGGTTCTGCCATTAATAAATAAACCTGTACTATCCATAATCAATCAATCCTTAAAAATAGGTTATGTATGCCTCCTCTACAGGCCGAAGTCTAACCTGCCATTCCTGTCTCAGATCCTAGAGCAGTGGTCCCCAACCCCCGGGCCGCAGACCAGTCACGGTCCGTGGGTCATTTGGTACCGGGCCGCTCAGAAAGAAGAACTTATTTACTTCCGTTTTATTTATTTCGGAGTCTGAAAGACGTTAAATTTGAAAAGTGACGTCTGTGTGGAATGACGCACTGACTAATTCATGCGTCTGTCCCTCTTGACGGGTCTCGGTCACGTGACAGGTCATCAACACACACACAATGAAGGCCCATAAACGCACCAGTGTTCTGGATTAAAGTCCAGGCAGATTATCCTGAGATCGCCCAAAAAGGATGGAAAACCCTGCTTCCATTTCCAACCTCCTGTCTTTGTGAAGCGATTTTCTGCTGTGACCGAAAACCAAACCAAACTGGAGTAGAGCAGACCTATGGAACACACCTCAGGGGTCATTGTCTCCGTTACCCCTAGACCAGTGGTCCCCATCCACTAATTCTCATTATTGTAATTACTATTATTTGATTGACTTGTTCACCCTTCTATTGGAAATGATCAATATTTCTCCTGCATTGAACGAACTGATTGTAAGTCGTGAAATTTCTAAATAAACCTCATCAGTGCAGTCAGTTCAATCGAGTTTTTAATGTAATTATTTCTTATAATTATTTCTTATAATTATTTCGTTTACAGAGACGAAATAGAGATGTTGATTATCAATTTAGGAAAAAAAGTTTGTTTATTGTCTGTTGATGTCTACATTTTACATAAAACCACTGGTGATTTATTATTAGACTACAGCTGTCCTGGCGTCATTAACGATTATCCAGCAAATGAAGACCGGTCCGTGAAAATATTGTCTGAGATGAAACCGGTCCGCGGAGATAAAAAGGTTGGGGACCGCTGTCCTAGAGAACGTAGTGGTCAAACAGCTAAATGACGACCTGTTAGAGAACAATCAGGTTTTACAACAAATTACAGTACGGAGACTTCCCTGCTTAAGGTCGGGTTCTGTGGGGTTCTGTGGGGTTCTGTCTATTAAAGTGCTTTGAAATGTCCGCTGATATGAATTAGCGCCTTATAAATAAAGGTTGATTGATTGATTGATTGATTGACTGATTCTTCCACACACTCATGAAGCATCACCACCAAACACTTGAGCAGGGGGCCCACCGATTCCAGACACCCGGTCCCAGGCGATGTTCATTGCCAGGTGAGCCATCTTCGGGCCGACGCCCGGCAGGCGGACCAGCCCCTTCACGGAGTCTGGGATGTCCCCCCCAAACTCCTCCTGCAGCACGGCGGACGTCTTCTTCAGGTACTTCACCTTGGTCTGGAGGAAGCCACAGAAACAACTGGATGGCAGAAGAGAGCAGGGGGCGGGGCCTTTGAAGGCAGTGTGGGCGTTACCCTCCAGAAGCCCACGGGGCGGATGAGCGCTCCCAGCGTTTCATCGTCGGTAGCGAGGACCTTCTCAGCGGTGCAGCCGTGAGCTCGCAACCTCTGCATCGCCGCCGCCGTCACCTGGTCCCTCGTCTGACTGGACAGCATGAGGGACACCAACACCTGGAACCGTCTCACCTGTGCGACAGCCCCCCCGTCAGTGTGAGCGAGCAGGAAGAGTCACACCTCACAGCGGAATACGCCTACGTGTGCAGGGGCCTCGGGGTCGTAGCACGACTCCGCCCCCATGGTGTCGACGGGGGCGTCCCGGCTGCTCCTCATCTCACGGATGTGTCCCAGCTGCCGCCTCCAGGCCGCCGGCTCCCAGCGCTCTGCCCCCACCAGAGGGGCTCCTCCATCCTCGTATCCCACCTTCACCTGTCTCCTGCTGCGTGAAGGCGGTGGGGGAGCACCTGGAGGGGGAGGAGGACACAACGTCACATCTGAGGACCAACCTGTCCACCAGCCCCCCACGCCCACTCAGGGTCAGGTTCCAGCCACACAGACGTTACCCTCTGACACCCCGGCCTCCTCTTCCTCCACCTTCACCGCCGCAAAGGGAACGGGGTTCCGGTTCCTGCGCCCCCGGGTCAGTTTGGAGCGGAGAGACGCCGCAGGTGTGCGGGCAGAAACACACCTGTGACTGAAGTACGGAGAGGACGTGACGACTGCACCGACCGGCGCGCCGCCGCCGAGGACACGGGTCACGGGGTCGTACAGTCTGAGCATCAGTGGATCAAGGATGAGTTTTAAAAAATCAGATTTAAACCTGGAGCAGGTACGCAGGCTGCACCAAATGGTCATTCGTTCAGCAAGGGTCACCCGGAGCTCCTGATTGGTTTAAATCCCCAGGTGTGGGCGTGTTCCACACCTGGCTTCTACTTACTGCTGCTCTTCCTGGGAGTCCTCTCCTCTCTCCATGGTAACCCGGTGTCTCTTCAGCCGGTTTTATTGTACAAATACAGTGACGTCATGACATTATAAGACAATATGACGTCAGCGACGGGCTGAGAACACGCGCGTCAGTCACCCAGCGACACACGGGGTTTGTTGTCGGAGGAGAGCTGAAGTCTCGCGGCTCGTCGCTCCAATCAGAAAACAGCTTCTAGTCGGCTAGTGTAGCCAGCTAGCGGAAACAGCTAGCGGAAACAGCTAGCGGAAACAGCTAGCGGAAACAGCTAGCGGAAACAGCGTCACGCGCCCACTCCTTGACGCTGGCTAACTAGCTAGCTAGCTAAAGGTTGGGTAACATTTCAGCTTCACCTGACAATATATATCAATACATATCAATAAATTTAAATGTATATCAATAAATATCAATATATATAAAAACTGCCCTTCTTATTTTCCTATATAAACTAAAACCACCTAACGCTTGCGTTAGCTTGATAAGAACTACATTTCCCGTCATCAAGGAAACGAGCGTGTTTTGACAGGAAGTGCTTCTGTCACAGCTCTGCGACTTCCGGTTGAGGAGTGTCGAACCGAGCTGAGAACGACTGCCGGAGCAGAGCGCCCGATGCCCGGACGAGGAGCCCCGCGAAGGCTGCTGGAGGTGGAAGCTGCGGCTCCCGGAGCCCGCGGATAGTGAGGTAAGGAGCTAGTTGTTAGCATGAGCTAGCCTGTCCGTCTCCAGCGCCATTCCTGCTGCTCGTGTTGGTGGTACAGGTGCTTGTTGTGCTGCGGAGCCCCCTCCACCGGGTCGGGTGATGTTGTTGGACTCGAACAGAACAGTCGTTGTCTGTGTGCTGACCCCCCCCCCCCGCCCTGTTCAGTCCAAACCTGCCCCCACCCAGCGGGATCGGTAGAAGCGTTCCATTCACTGAGCTTCATTTGGAACTGTTTGCAGGTCACGAGGTCATCGCTTGACCCTTGTGACGTCACTCACCATTAAACCTGCTGTAGAGCCGGTGACCCCAGCAGCGCTATCGGTTAGCATTAGCATTCATGTTAGCAGCGCAGAGGGAGCCGTGAGAAAGGAGTCTGGGTCTGAAGGTATCCGTCAGACTGGGGTGTGGCGAGGATGTGTGTGTACGTCATCCCTGACGTCATTCCAGCATGTCATAAGTCAACAACCGTGTGAGGAGTTCACACTGATTGACTTCATCATAGGTAAAGATGATCAATATCTTGATCTGCTGTGTATTCCAGTAAAAACTAAAGTCTTTGCTGCTGCTGTGACGCCTGCAGTTTAAACACCAGTGCGGCGCATCAGCGGATCCCTAGAGCGCTGGCTGGAAGGCCCAGAGTCACACAGACAGGTTGAAGAGGAACACCTGGACGTCTTTCGCACCCCTACTGATGGGAACGTGTGGAGAAGGTCACATGACGCGACTTTGACGTGAAAGACAGTCGGAGCTGCTGTACGTTAGCTTTGCATCAGTGAACTGATGGAGACACATTGGTGTTTTATTGCCGCGTTTCCAGGACAACCGGTAGTAGTTCCAAGTTCTAGAACACATGTGTTAAACTCATGGCCGCGGGGGCCAAATGTGGCCCTCGACATCATTTTACGTGGCCCACCAGAGCATAAAAGGTCAGAGTGTCTAAAAATAAATAGGAAAAAAAGTGTGCTTTGACCAAAAACTACATTTCCCACAATGCAGTAGTTCAGCCCATTTTAACTCTGACTAAACGTAGTGAACAAAGTTAATGTCCGAACTTGTGTCTGATGTTATTTTTCTTTATTGATTGATAGTTTGATCCTTGATTGATGGAGTTCTGTGGGTTTAATAACCTGACAAATGAAAAGGATTTATGTTAGAACAGAGAAACAAACAAACATGTTTTTTCTGTCTAACTGTAATGTTTGGAACTAGAATCAGTCAGAAATTCAGTTATTTAACATTAAGGAGTAGTTACATTTAGTTACATTACACTGAGTTACATTTAGTTACATTTATTAGTTACATTAAGGAGTAGTTACATTTAGTTACATTACACTGAGTTACATTTAGTTACATTTATTAGTTACATTAAGAAGTAGTTACATTTAGTTACATTACACTGAGTTACATTTAGTTACATTTATTAGTTACATTAAGGAGTAGTTACATTTAGTTACATTACACTGAGTTACATTTAGTTACATTTATTAGTTACATTAAGGAGTAGTTACATTTAGTTACATTACACTGAGTTACATTTAGTTACATTTATTAGTTACATTAAGGAGTAGTTACATTTAGTTACATTACACTGAGTTACATTTAGTTACATTTATTAGTTACATTAAGGAGTAGTTACATTTAGTTACATTACACTGAGTTACATTTAGTTACATTTATTAGTTACATTAAGGAGTAGTTACATTTAGTTACATTACACTGAGTTACATTTAGTTACATTAATTAGTTACATTAAGGAGTAGTTACATTTAGTTACACTGAGTTACATTTAGTTACATTTATTAGTTACATTTATTAGTTACATTAAGGAGTAGTTACATTTAGTTACATTACACTGAGTTACATTTAGTCAGATTTATTAGTTACATCTGACCCTTTGAGGACAGCGTTATTCTGATGTGGCCCTCAGTGAAAATGAGTTTGACCCCCCCTCCTCTAGAAAGTATCTGATGCTCCAGCATCTCCACGCCTGCTGCTTACAAACAGGTGATGAGGGACGCTCAAGTTGCTACATGCTAAAGGTTAGCCTCAGCTAGTGTCGCTGTGTGTCTCCCCCCTCACAGGCATCAGTGGGACCTGTGTGGAACCTCTCGCTGGCGGGGGCCATGAACAAACAACCCAGCAAGGAGAGCTTCAAGGACAAGGTGAAGGGCATCTTCTGGCCGGGGACGCCCCGCCCTCAGAGCAAACAGAGTGATGCCAAGCCGTCCGAGTGCATCGTCACCCTCGACATCATCAAGGTGCGCTCAGACACTCGGACAAACATGTAACAAGGCTTGAATTTCCCATAATGCTTTGCGTGCGGTCTTGATGCGTTGCAGGAGCTGCACCCAGACTGCGGCCTCAGTAACCGCATCCGCCTGATGAACCATGTGTGTGACCTGGCCAGAACCAAGAAGTTTGAGGACGTGAGTCTCCGTGGCGATGAGTGTGATGCGTGTGTGTGTTCCCGGTGGATAACGTCCGTGTGTGTGTGTGTGTGTGTGTGTGTGTGCACAGCACGCGGTGGAGGCGCTGTGGAAGGCCGTGGAGGACATGCTGTCCAGAGAGCAGCCGGCGGAGGCTAGACGCGCCGTTCTGCAGCTGCTCAGGGCCATCATACAGGGACAGGTGTGGAGCCCTGACGCCACGCCCCGTCCGGGAGGCCCCGCCTTCTGCTAACGCCGTGTCACTTCCTCCCCTGCAGGGCGAGCGGCTCGGCCCCCTCAGGGCCTATTTCTTCAAACTGATCAGAGATTATCAGCCGAGCAGCGACGACCTGTCGGACCGGCTGGAGGTGTTCAAGGCTCTGACGGAGAACGGGAAGGACATCACCTACCTGGAGGAGGACATAGGTAAGAAGCCCCGCCCACTGGCCCCCAGCCAGCGCAAGGCTGTGACCCGCGACCTTTATCCCTGGCTCCAGGCAGACGCTCTGCTGGGGTTCAGACGGTGTGTTCTGATTGGTGCTGATGCTAACGTCACGTGTGTGTCGTGTAATAACGCTAACGTCACGTGTGTGTCGTGTTCTGATTGGTGCTGATGCTAACGTCACGTGTGTGTCGTGTTCTGATTGGTGCTGACGCTAACGTCACGTGTGTGTCGTGTAATGACGCTAACGTCACGTGTGTGTCGTGTTCTGATTGGTGCTGATGCTAACGTCACGTGTGTGTCGTGTTCTGATTGGTGCTGACGCTAACGTCACGTGTGTGTCGTGTAATGACGCTAACGTCACGTGTGTGTCGTGTTCTGATTGGTGCTGACGCTAACGTCACGTGTGTGTCGTGTTCTGATGCTAACGTCACGTGTGTGTCGTGTTCTGATTGGTGCTGACGCTAACGTCATGTGTGTGTCGTGTTCTGATGCTAACGTCACGTGTGTCGTGTTCCGATTGGTGCTGACGCTAACGTCACGTGTGTGTCGTGTTCTGATGCTAACGTCACGTGTGTCGTGTTCTGATTGGTGCTGACGCTAACGTGTTTTGATGTTAATGTCACGTGTGTGTCGTGTTGTTGGTGCTGACGCTAACGTGTTTTAATGCTAACGTCACGTGTGTGTCGTGTTCTGACGCTAACGTCACGTGTGTCGTGTTCTGATTGGTGCTGACACTAACGTCACGTGTGTGTCGTGTTCTGATGTTAACGTCACGTGTGTGTCGTGTTCTGATGCTAACGTCACGTGTGTCGTGTTCTGATTGGTGCTGACGCTAACGTCACGTGTGTGTCGTGTTCTGATGCTAACGTCACGTGTGTGTCGTGTTCTGATTGGTGCTGATGCTAACGTCACGTGTGTGTCGTGTTCTGATGCTAACGTCACGTGTGTGTCGTGTTCTGATTGGTGCTGACGCTAACGTCACGTGTGTCGTGTTCTGATTGGTGCTGACGCTAACGTCACATGTGTGTCGTGTTCTGATGCTAATGTCACGTGTGTGTCGTGTTCTGATGGTAACGTCACGTGTGTGTCGTGTTCTGATTGGTGCTGACGCTAACGTCACGTGTGTGTCGTGTTCTGATTGGTGCTGACGCTAACGTCACATGTGTGTCGTGTTCTGATGCTAACGTCACGTGTGTGTCGTGTTCTTTCCAGCACGCTTCGTCCTCCTTTGGATGGACGTCGGTCTGACCTCTGATTTCCTCCATGTTCTTGTGAATCTGGTGAAGTTCAACAGTTGCTACTTGGACCAGAACGTGTCCATCATGGTCCAGTACGTCACACACACACACACACACACACACACACACACACACACACACACACCGATCATCCAGGAAGTGACATCATGGTTCTGTTCTTCTCCCTGCAGGAAGATCTGTTTGCTGTGCAACAGAACCACGTCTTCCACAGACATTGAGGTGTGTTCCCCTGGAGCGTTAGTGGCATTAGCATTATCATCAGCTGCATGCTGACAGGGTTGTGAGCCCCTGTCAGGTCACTGACACCACTACTCCCCCAGGTGGCGCTGCAGGTTCTGGACGCCGTGGTGTGTTACAACTGTTTGCCCTCAGACTCTCTCACCATCTTCATCATCACGCTGTGTCGCACCGTCAACGTGAAGGAGTTCTGTGAGTCCTGCTGGAAGGTGAACACACACACACACACACACACACACACACACATACACACACACACACACACACACACACATGTTCTCTCACCTGTGCCCTGCTCCTGCAGCTGATGAGGAAGGTGTTGGGGACTCACCTGGGCCACAGCGCCATCTACACCATGTGTCGCATCATGGAGGAGAGGTAGGTGTGTGTGTGTGTGTGTGTGTGTGTGTGTGTGTGTGTGTGTGTGTGTGTGTGTGTGTGACTCTGTGTGTGTGTGTGTGTGTGTGTGTGTGACTCTGTGTGTGTGTGTGTGTGTGTGACTCTGTGTGTGTGTGTGTCTGTGTGTGCGTGCGTGCGTGTGTGTGACTCTGTGTGTGTGTGTGTGTGTGTGTGTCTGTGTGTGCTTGCGTGTGTGTGTGACTTTGTGTGTGTGTGTGTGTGTGTGTGTGTGTGTGTGTGTGTGTGTGTGTGTGTGTGTGTGTGTGTGACTCTGTGTGTGTGTGTGTGTGTGTGTGTGACTCTGTGTGTGTGTGTGTGTGTGTGTGTGACTCTGTGTGTGTGTGACTCTGTGTGTGTGTGTGTCTGTGTGTGCGTGCGTGCGTGTGTGTGACTCTGTGTGTGTGTGTGTGTGTGTGTGTGTGTGTCTGTGTGTGCTTGCGTGTGTGTGTGACTTTGTGTGCGTGTGTGTGTGTGAGACTGTGTGTGTGACTGTGTGTGTATTTGTGTGTGTGTTTGAGTGTGTGTGTAACTGTGTGTGTGTGTTGCCCTGCTGACCACATGTTGTTGTGTGTGTGTGTGTGTGTCCAGAGTGTACATGGAGGACGCTCCATTGCTGAGGGGGGCTGTGTTCTTTGTGGGGATGGCCCTGTGGGGAGCACACCGACTCCCCGCCCTCAAAAACACCCCCACCCTCGTTCTGCCATCGTTCTACAAGGTAACACAACCACACACACACCTGTGACCACACACACACCTGTGCCCACACACACACCTGTGCCCACACACACACCTGTGCCCCCCCAGGCCATGTCCAGTGCCAACGAGGTGGTGTCGTATGAGATCGTGCTGTCGGTCACGCGGCTCATCAAGAAGTACGGCCGGGAGCTGCAGGCGCTCACCTGGGACATCCTGCTGGGGATCCTGGAGCGGCTGCTGCAGCAGATCCAGGTGGTTCCCGTGGAAACGCTGGCGTTCCCGTCCGACCCTCGTTCCCCTCTGACTCCCCCTCCGTCCCGTCCCCCCAGACCATCGGCAGCGCGGAGCTGAAGGCCATCGTGTACGAGCTGCTGACCACGGTGGAGGAGCTGTACGAGCAGAACGGGTACCACGGCTCCACCGACCGCTTCTTCAGCCTGGTGGAGAGATGCTCCGACAAGAGACCCGTCAGTACCGCCGCTCCGCCCCCCACGGTGCTGGTACCTGGCCTCATGTGTGTGTGTGTGTGTGTGTGTGTGTGTGTGTGTTTGTGTGTTTGTGTGTGTGTGTGTGTGTGTGTGTGTGTGTGTGTGTGAGACAGGACGCGTCGGTGCTGACCCTCATCTCCTACCGGGCTCAGTCCATCCACCCAGCCAAAGACGGTTGGATCCAGAGCCTCCACCGCCTCATGGAGAAGTTCTTCAGGTGCACCAAGCTGTTGTGTGATGGGTGGGGGGGCTCGGGTCTGGATCAGGTGTGGGGGGTCGGGTTTCAGCGGTTGTTCTGTGTCCCTGACAGGAAAGAAACCAGAACTCTGATCCGGATCAAAGTTCTTCACATCCTGTCCTTCGTCCTCAGCACCAACCGACAGCTCTACGAGGTACACACACACACACACACACACACACACACACACACACACACACACACACACACACACACACACACACACACACACACACACACACACACACACACACACACACACACACACACACAGTAACCACAGCTCCTGTGGGGTGCAGGACGAGCTGATAGAGCTGGTGGTGGTCCCTCAGCTGGGGGGGGTCAGTGAGGACCGGGACCCGGCGGTGCGGAGGCAGGCGGTGCAGCTGCTGGTGGACCTGGCTGAGGGCTGCTCCTCCCACCACTTCAGCAGCCTGCTGGACGCCATCGAGAGGGTAGGTGCTGCCCCCCCCACGCCTCACCTGATGGTCAGCTGTTCACCCCCCCCTCTGTTTAGGTGGCCAATCGCTGCCTGGCCTGTCTGGGGCCCCACGAGGCCCCTGAGAGGGACCCCACAGTAGAGCCCCCCATGGAGGACGTCAGGACCGCCGTGCTGGGCCTGCTAGAGATCCTGCAGGTACACCTGACCTTCCCGACCCCCCCACCCACTACAGAGCGTCTGCTGGAGGCCCGGCCCCCTCCACTGAGAACCTTAAACCTGCACAGGTGTAAGGTTCTCAGTGGAGGGGGCAGGGCATCTGCGCTGCAGTGATAGGTGCTCAGTGGAGGGGGCGGGGCCTCCTGTGTGTTTCCTCCCCAGACCAAGCTGTACACCCCCCCAGCCAGCCACGCCAGCCGCGTGTACGAGCTGCTGATCCACCACCTGCAGCTGCACTACAGGAACAAGTACTGCTCCCCCCTCGCCGCCAGCATCCGCCTGCAGGTGGGGTCACCTCAGGACACGCCCCTTACTGTATCATCACAGGACACGCCCCTTACTGCGTCATCATCACATGACAGGCCCCTTACTACATCACCATCACAGGACACGCCCCTTACTGCGTCATCATCACATGACAGGCCCCTTATTGCATCATCATCACAGGACACGCCCCTTACTGCATCATCATCACATGACACGCCCCTTACTGCGTCATCATCACAGGACACACCCCTTATTGCATCATCATCACAGGACACGCCCCTTACTGCATCATCATCACAGGACACGCCCCTTACTGCATCACCATCACAGGACATGCCCCTTACTGCGTCATCATCACATGACACGCCCCTTACTGCATCATCATCACAGGACACGCCCCTTACTGTGTCATCACATGACACGCCCCTTACTGCATCACCTTCACATGACACGCCCCTTCCTGCCGTCTGTTCCTCAGGTGTTTGACTTCTTCCTGATGATGAGGGCGGACTCTCTTCACCGTCTGGGGGTCCCTAACAAAGACAGGGCGATGAGGTTCAGTCCCTACTGCTATTGTGATGCCGGGTGAGCCCCCCCCGCCCCCCTCCGGCCGGCGTGTTATCCTGTCCTGACTGACCTGCCCCTCGTTCTCTCCTTCCAGGGAGCCTGAGAAGCGAGCGTCTGACAAGAAGCCTGGCGGCTCGACGTCTCCCCCTGCTGGCAGCCCCGGGCCCCCCGCTGCCCCCTCTGCGTCCGTGCGTTCAGCCTACCTGCCCTATGCCCCTGCCTTCGGTGTCCTGCTCCAGTGCCTCAAGACGGTAATGTGGACCAGCTGGAGCCCGACTGGGGGCTGCTGGGGGCTCCTTCAGGTAAGCCGGGGGTCACAGGTCGTCCTGTCCCTGCAGGAGACGGACTGGAAGGTGCTGAAGCTGGTTCTGGACAAGCTGCCCTGGACGCTGCAGTTCAAGGTGCTCCTGCTGACCTCCAGCTGCAGCCTGGACCAGCTCTGCTCCACGCTGTGTTGCATGGTGGGTAAACCGACACGCCGCGTCACCGCTTCCTCCCACACGCGTCGCAAAACGCTCTCCGCCCACATCGTCCTGTCAGGTGACGGACCGGCTGATTTCGGAGCGCCTGAAGAAACCCCCCGAGGGCCTGTCCCGCACCGACGTGCAGCTGGCGGTGGTCCCAGTGCTGACGGCCGTCACCTCCTACCACGGCTACCTGGAGCCATCCAGACAGGTAGGGCGCCGCCCCCCGCAGCACCACGTGCTGACCCCCCCGCACGCACTCAACCTCCGCCCCCCCCTGCAGAGGGAGCTGGTGCAGTGCCTGGAGACGGGCCTGATCTACCGCTGTGCCAAGCAGTGCGTGGTGGCCCTCACCATGTGCACGGTGGAGATGCCCGATACTATGACCAAGCTGCTGCCCGCCCTCATCGTCAAGCTCACGCACATCTCTGCCACCGTCGCCATGGCGTCGCCCATGCTGGAGTTCCTGTCCAGTAAGCCCCTCACACACATGCCATCCGGGTTTGGGCGCGGATCTCGGGTTCTAATCCCTTTGCTCCGCCCCCCCAGCGCTGGTGCGGCTCCCCCACCTGTACGCCAACTTTGTGGCCGAGCAGTACGTCAGCGTGTTCGCCATCTCCCTGCCCTACACCAACCCGTCCAAGTGAGAGTCACACACACACACACACACACACACACACACACACACACACACACACACACACAGAGCTATGTGTTTGCCCCCTCCCCCAGGTTTAACCAGTACATCGTGTCCCTGGCCCACCATGTGATCGCCATGTGGTTCATCCGCTGCAGACTCCCGTTCCGTAAGGACTTTGTTCAGTACATCACAAAGGTGTGTGTTTTGTACCCCCCCTTCACACACACACACACACACACACACACACACACACACACACACACACACACACACACACACAATGCAGAGAAGAGCCAAGGATGCTCCCCAGACATGCCATAGAGCTGTACAGGTGTGTCTGGAGGTGGGACCAGGTGGACTTCATCCCTCCACGCGTCTCTCCTTCAGGGTCTGCGGTCCAACGCCCTGCTGCCGTTCGACGACGGCCACGAGCAAAGCGCCTTCAGAGCCCGGAGCACCAGCCTGAACGAGAGGCCAAAGAGGTACGACACGCACACGTATGTAAGGGAGATGGACAAACGCCGCACACAGAGGGGTTGCCAGGGTAACGGCATTCAATATGACTGCTGTTGTGGCCTGATGGTTGCCATGGTGACCGATGGTTGGTGTTAGTTCTTGTTTGCTGTTTGTTGCTGGTGTTTTTGTTCTTCAGAGTTCACTCGTGTTGACTAAGGAGGAACGTTTGATCCTTCGTACAGTAATCCCTCGTTCCTCGTGGTTAACGCGTACCAGGAACCACATGGTTAACGAATTCCACAATAGACGACAAACTATCTTATTCATTCATTCATTCATCGTCTAACCCGCTTAATCCGCAAACGCAGGTCGCGGAACTATCTTATTATTTATGGTAATTTAAACGTTTCTGACCCCCCCCCATACTGATATTAAACCCCCCTCTATCTGTATCACCTTTAAAACACTCTGACAGACTGTTTAAAGCACTTTGTGTCTCACGGAAGTCAGAGACTCACGGACTGTAGCGCACTTCCTGATGCCGTCAGCAAATAGAATGCGAGTACGGTGTCATGTGACTACCTACTAAAAATCCACGATGAGGTGAAGTCACGAGCGTTGATGCGTGAGGACACATTGTATTAAATACACGCCCGTCAGGAGAACCTGTTCAACAGAAACATTGATGATGACGTTTAAATCCTCCAGGTCAGCATATTCATGGGGGGGGCAGGTGGGGTTTCCCAGCATGCCTTGAGGTGTTGCGTTACGTTGGTTGTGTACAGACGAGTAGGTAGATGATGTTGACCAACCCTGGGTTAAAGCTGTCACGTGCTGGTATTCTGATTGGCTGTCTGGTGTGATGGGGTGTGAACAGCCTCCAGCTGTAGTTTAACAAGCAGACAGCAGAGGGCTCTGTTACAGACTCCAGCCATCAGGGAGCACTCTGATCCACCAATCAGAAGCCAGGAATGGTCTTGAGTGACACACATCTTCCCTTCAGATTGGCTGACTCGTGGTTCCTCTGTGCTCTGACTCGTGGTTCCTCTGTGCTCTGACTCGTGGTTCCTGTGTGCTCTGACTCGTGGTTCCTCTGTGCTATTACTCGTGGTTCCTGTGTGCTCTGACTCGTGGTTCCTGTGTGCTCTGACTCGTGGTTCCTGTGTGCTCTGACTCGTGGTTCCTGTGTGCTCTGACTCGTGGTTCCTCTGTGCTCTGACTTGTGGTTCCTATGTGCTATTACTCGTGGTTCCTGTGTGCTCTGACTCGTGGTTCCTGTGTGCTCTGACTCGTGGTTCCTCTGTGCTATTACTCGTGGTTCCTCTGTGCTATGACACGTGGGACCTCCGTGCTATTACTCGTGGTTCCTCTGTGCTCTCACTCGTGGTTCCTCTGTGCTCTGACTCGTGGTTCCTCTGTGCTCTGACTCGTGGTTCCTGTGTGCTCTGACTCGTGGTTCCTCTGTGCTATTACTCGTGGTTCCTCTGTGCTATTACTCGTGGTTCCTCTGTGCTATTACTCGTGGTTCCTCTGTGCTCTGACTCGTGGTTCCTCTGTGCTCTGACTCGTGGTTCCTGTGTGCTCTGACTCGTGGTTCTTGTGTGCTCTGACTCGTGGTTCTTGTGTGTTCTGACTCGTGGTTCTTGTGTGCTCTGACTCGTGGTTCCTCTGTGCTCTGACTCGTGGTTCCTGTGTGCTCTGACTCGTGGTTCCTGTGTGCTCTGACTCGTGGTTCCTGTGTGCTCTGACTCGTGGTTCTTGTGTGTTCTGACTCGTGGTTCCTGTGTGCTCTGACTCGTGGTTCCTCTGTGCTCTGACTCGTGGTTCCTCTGTGCTCTGACTCATGGTTCTTGTGTGCTCTGACTCGTGGTTCCTCTGTGCTCTGACTCATGGTTCCTGTGTGTTCTGACTCGTGGTTCCTGTGTGCTCTGACTCGTAGTTCCTCTGTGCTCTGACTCGTGGTTCCTGTGTGTTCTGACTCGTGGTTCCTGTGTGCTCTGACTCGTGGTCCCTCTGTGCTCTGACTCATGGTTCCTGTGTGTTCTGACTCGTGGTTCCTGCGTGCTCTGACTCGTGGTTCCTCTGTGCTCTGACTCGTGGTTCCTCTGTGCTCTGACTCATGGTTCTTGTGTGCTCTGACTCGTGGTTCCTCTGTGCTCTGACTCGTGGTTCCTGTGTGTTCTGACTCGTGGTTCCTGTGTGCTCTGACTCGTAGTTCCTCTGTGCTCTGACTCGTGGTTCCTGTGTGTTCTGACTCGTGGTTCCTGTGTGCTCTGACTCGTGGTCCCTCTGTGCTCTGACTCATGGTTCCTGTGTGCTCTGACTCGTGGTTCCTGTGTGCTCTGACTCGTGGTTCCTCTGTGCTCTGACTCGTGGTTCCTCTGTGCTCTGACTCATGGTTCTTGTGTGCTCTGACTCGTGGTTCCTCTGTGCTCTGACTCATGGTTCCTGTGTGTTCTGACTCGTGGTTCCTGTGTGCTCTGACTCGTAGTTCCTCTGTGCTCTGACTCGTGGTTCCTGTGTGTTCTGACTCGTGGTTCCTGTGTGCTCTGACTCGTGGTCCCTCTGTGCTCTGACTCATGGTTCCTGTGTGCTCTGACTCGTGGTTCCTGTGTGCTCTGACTCGTGGTTCCTGTGTGCTCTGACTCGTGGTTCTTGTGTGTTCTGACTCGTGGTTCCTGTGTGCTCTGACTCGTGGTTCCTCTGTGCTCTGACTCGTGGTTCCTCTGTGCTCTGACTCATGGTTCTTGTGTGCTCTGACTCGTGGTTCCTCTGTGCTCTGACTCATGGTTCCTGTGTGTTCTGACTCGTGGTTCCTGTGTGCTCTGACTCGTAGTTCCTCTGTGCTCTGACTCGTGGTTCCTGTGTGTTCTGACTCGTGGTTCCTGTGTGCTCTGACTCGTGGTCCCTCTGTGCTCTGACTCATGGTTCCTGTGTGCTCTGACTCGTGGTTCCTGTGTGCTCTGACTCGTGGTTCCTGTGTGTTGTCTTGGTGTTGACTGCTGGTAATTTTCACCTTCTTTTGTTTTTCTTTCCATTCTTCATTTGGCTCCGCCCCTGCTGCTGCGATGTGGGTGTGGCTTTGCTCATGTCGTCCCGGACCCTTCCTGCATTGCTCCTGGCCCACCTGTCCCCGGTGACCTCTACCCTTTGACCTCGTGACCCTACCCTATGTTCTCCTTGGTGACGTTGCCCTGTTGCTCGGCGACGCCTCCTGCTGCCTCCCTCACTCCCAAAACACCACCACGCTCATGACGACCCACCCACCCACCTGGGCCCGCCCCCGGCCCACACCCCTCCCAGTCTGCGGGCAGCGAAAGTGGCGAAGGCGGCAGCAGCCAATAGCAGCAGCTCTCCAGCTAAAGAGCTGAGGGAGCAGTCGGCCATGGACGCGTTCCGCTCCCGCAGCATCAGCGTGTCCGAGCACGCGGTCCGCAGGTCAGAGCAGAGCCTTATGGGTAACCAAACAACCCAAACACTTGTTGCTTCCTCCAGGGGGTGGTTGGTGGGTGTGACATCATGTCACGTGTGTCCGTCGGGCGGTTTGTTCCCAGGAACACCTGGGGGGCGGTGCATGATGGAGGAAGGTGTGTGTGTGTGTGTGCTTCTGGTTGGTTCTGGGCTGCGACCGTCCGCCTGCCTCTCCTACTTCCTGGTTTGCCGTGATTTGCTTTTGCATGTGGGATTTTTGCTCCAGACTCTGGAAAAGAAAGAATTTTCCGTGTGTTTTGTTTCGCTCTAACACGGATTTGCTTTCAGTTTCTTTCGTGTTTCCATTGGCCGGTACTGGGGCTGCACCGCCTGCCGCGTGGCAGCAGGGGGCAGAAGTGTGTCCCGTGGGCTGATGGGACGCTAACCCCAGCGCTGTTTCAGTCACACAGCAGCAACACGTGCTGCTCCGCTCATCACCATGGCAATCACCGAGGGAGGGGTTTGTGTGCGACCAGCTGGGGGGGATCGTTCACACCTGCAGCCTCCGCCTCTCCACACATGCTGCGTCTCATCCTCTGCATGGCTCACACGTGTGATCCAACGCTGCAGCTGCCACACGTGGTCCAGCGCCGCCACATTGAATTTGTCTGAACCCTCCCACCACCAGAGGGCAGCACCAACATTACTTTACCAGTGGAGCAGCTGCAGTGTTGGTCCGCTAACAGGCTCCGCCTCCGAACCTTAATGCATGAAGAGCCAAGACTGTTCCAGTCCGTTCACTCCAGACAGCATGACCATCAGACACAGGGTCAGGGTTAGCGTTAGCTGGGCGTTAGCTGAGTGTTAGCTGAGTGTCAGCTGAGCATTAGCTGATGTTAGCTGAGCGTTAGCTTAGTGTTAGCTTACTGTTAGCTGGGCATTAGCTGTGTGTTAGCTTAGCGTTGTGCAGTCATCAGTTCATAGACTGAATGGCGTAAACTGAAGGACGGTCAGTATAATAACCAAATGTTAGCAGAAGCATGCTAGCGAGCCGTTTTGGGGGGGATTGATCGTGATCACGTTATCTGGGGCGTGTTCAGAGGTGACCATTGAGAGAAGGGGGGGTGTTTTCTTGTTGTGACTTCCATGAAGCTAATGAAGCTAAAGTTCTGATGGAACCTGAGCGTCGGTGATATTCAGAGGTTCCTACAGCTCTCTCTCCGGCTGGACACACGTGACAACAACCAGACGGTCGTCACGCATGTCCAGTCGTGTGTCGTCAGGCCTGTCAGGCCTGACGGAGCGCTGGCTGTAGTTAAGCTGCTCAGCTAACGCTAGCAATGCACTCAGCTAAACACACTGCTGTTAGTCTGTGGCTCTCTGTGCCTCAGAGCACGCTAACAACATGCTGACACAGCACACAAATAACATGCTAAAAACTCACTGACAACATGCTAACAACACGCTATCAACAATCTAACAACAAGGTAACAATACAATGACAACATGCTAACCTGCATCTTCCCACTCAGCTCATGGAAATTAAGAGAAGCTGTGCTAACAGCTGTTAGCACTGTGCTGTTAGCACAGTGTTAGCACTGTGCTGTTAGCCACCTAAACCACATCTTCGCAGGAGAACCTGTTGGGTGGATGGTGGATGCGTGTGACCCCCCTCCTCCTGTGTGACTCCTCTGCCCCCCCCTCCTGTGTGACTCCTCTGCCCCCCCCTCCTGTGTGACTCCTCTGCCCCCCCCAGGATGCACACGTCCTCCACCACCTGCAGCCTGGGCTCTGCGGACGAGAGCGCGGTGCCGGCGGCGGACGAGGGTCTGAAGACGGTCCACCTGGAGCTGACGGAGACCTGCCTGGACATGATGGCGAGATACGTCTTCTCCAACTTCTCCGCCCTCCCCAAGAGGTGAGGGCTCCTTCTGGTTGGGGGGGTACTCCTTCTGCTCTGTTGGCTCAAACTCAGGTGTGGACCTCCCACCCCCCCCTTAGGTCTCCCATTGCAGAGTTCCTGCTAGCGGGGGGCCGCAGTATGACCTGGCTGGTGGGCAACAAGTTGGTGACCATCACCACCAGCGGGGGGGTCAGGACGCAGGCGCTGCTGGGGCTGGACATGTCCGAACGCCTGGGAGGAGGGGGGGAGATGACCAGGTGAAGCATTCACACACTCTGGCCTGGGGGGGGGCGTTCTAGCCAGTGATGCTAGAAGGTTGGCATGTTAGCATGAGGCTAGCTGGTCATCGGTCTCTCCCCCCCTGCAGGTCGGATCCATCGCTTCACACTCGGATCACCAAAGAGGCCCCGGCCAAGCTGGAGTCACAGTCGAGTCAGCAGCACAGCCGAGTCACGCGCATCCGAGTCCGCTCCATGTCAGGTAGATGCTCCAGTCCCACAATGCACCAGCTCCACACGTCAGCATCCAACGGCGTTTGGCTAACACGTTATGGTCACATGTTCCATGGGCGTCGAGCCCCCCTGCTGCTACACCGCTGGTCTGTTACTTTGATGATGTCACAAACCGCTGATGATGTCACAAACCGCTGATGATGTCACAAACCACTGATGATGTCACAAACCACTGATGATGTCACACACCGGTGACGATGTCTTCCTCTCACCCGCTCCAGGGGGTCACGCTCTCCGGACCGGTCCCGCTCAGAGCCTCAGTCCTCTGGTGTCCCCCTCTGAGGGGGAGCTGGCTGCTCCTCTCTCTCCCCCCTGTGGCTCCGCCCTGGACGCTTTGGGTCCGCCTTCCTCCTCCCATGACACCGCCTCTGCCCCGCCCCCTCTCAAAGACCACCCCAGCCTGGCCGACTTTGTCCCGGTGCTGACGCAGGGCTGGGCCGAGATCTTCATCCGGAGGCCGTCAGGTGTGTGTGTGTGTGTGTGTGTGTGTGTGTGTGTGTGTGTGTGTGTGTGATTTTTTGTTTGTTTGTTTGTTTTCCAAGACTGTTGTTTGTGTGCGTCCTGACATTCATATATTCTCTGTTACAGGAGAATATATGAATTAAAGGCAAAGAAAACTATTGACAGAAATGTTAAAGTTAAAAAACAACATCTTTGTTTCCAACCCTTTTTTTAAATGACTACCAGGCTTTATTTTTTATATCCTGTTATAATCCTCGAAGAGAACTTAAGAATGCACACTCTAGTAAGTTAGTCATTCAACCACACACATGCATGTTAGTGTGCTCAGGCCCCTGTAATACACACTACTACACACAGGGGGGCCTGTAAGCATGCAGGGGGAGGTGGTACGCCCTAATGAGCAACTTGTAAAGGGGGACGGCGTCTTGCTCAAGGGCGCCTCGGCAGTGCTCCAGAGGTGAGCTGACGCCTCCCACTGTCGGCTCACACCAAGGGTGTTTTTGGGTGGGAGTGGGAATCGAACCGCCGATCTTTGGAACGTTGGACGACCCGCTCCACCGCCGAGACACTGACAAGATCATCTGATAGGACTAAAGTCTAACTTCACTCTGTTTGTCTTATCAGTCCTGGTATTTGTTTGATATTGATCTGGATCGTGTGTGTGTGTGTGTGTGTGTGTGTGTGTGTGTGTGTGTGTGTGTGTGTGTGATCACAGGGAACACCAGCTGGCTCATGTGTCTGGAGAACCCCCCCAGCCCCTTCTCGTCGGAGCTGGGCCACATGCCATTGCAAGAGCTGTCCAGCATCCTCATGGCCCTGGAGGGCGTGAAGGAGCCTCCGGCCCAGACGGCTAGCGCTCCTGCTAGCACCGCCCAGACGGCTAGCGCTCCTGCTAGCACCGCCCAGACGGCTAGCGCTCCTGCTAGCACCGCCCAGACGGCTAGCGCTCCTGCTAGCACCGCCCAGATGGTTAGCGCTACTGCTAGCACAGCCCAGACGGCTAGCGCTTCTGCTAGCACCGCCACTCAGAATCCTCCAGAATCCACCGCCGATCCCTTCAGCCAATCACAGGGCGGCATTGTAGGGAAGGCCACCGCCATGCAGCTCTCCAACACAGGTGAGTGGTGGACGGGTGGAGAAGGGCGTGTCTGTGACACACGTTCTGACAGAAACACACGTCGTCACACAGCGTGTCTCTGGGACGGCAGCTTTAAAGGCTTCAACAAAAACATTCAGTGTTTTGATCGCGTTTCTGGTCATGAGACTCACCTGTGTGATTCACCTGTGTGATTCACCTGTGTGATTCACCTGTGTGATTCACCTGTGTGACTCACCTGTGTGACTCACCTGTGTGACTCACCTGTGTGACTCACCTGTGTGACTCACCTGTGTGACTCACCTGTGTGACTCACCTGTGTGATTCACCTGTGTGACTCACCTGTGTGACTCACCTGTGTGATTCACCTGTGTGACTCACCTGTGTGACTCACCTGTGTGATTCACCTGTGTGATTCACCTGTGTGACTCACCTGTGTGACTCACCTGTGTGATTCACCTGTGTGACTCACCTGTGTGACTCACCTGTGTGATTCACCTGTGTGACTCACCTGTGTGATTCACCTGTGTGATTCACCTGTGTGACTCACCTGTGTGATTCACCTGTGTGATTCACCTGTGTGACTCACCTGTGTGATTCACCTGTGTGATTCACCTGTGTTATTCTGTCTGATTAAAATCGACCAATCAGCAACAGGTGTGCTGGTTGTAAGCTGCAGTGACAGAGGAGTTAGTTCGACCCCCCAGAGAACAAGAAGAGTCCTGTTGGGTTTGTCTGTCTGTTAGAACGTTTGGAACGTCTGCTGGTGGGATTAAGAGATAGACTAATAAAGGGTGATTGAGTGAGTGAGTGATTGATTGATTGATTGATTATCAACATGCCTCTGAAAAAGATGCAAAACTTTGAGAAAAAGCAAGAGACTGAATAAAAAACAACTTGTTGTAGATGCAGTGGTGGTTCTGGAGGCGGGGTCAGTCCCAGCCCACTCTGCTGCTAATTGGCTGGAGAGTGAAGAACCGGAGCCTGTGACCTCTGACCCCCTATTCATGTCCACAGTCCCAAAGACCCCTCCCCCGGGAATGAGCAGGGTAGGCCGTCTGCTTTCATTTCCTGCTGCAGCCAAACATGTGTAATCCAGAGGCCACGGGGGCGGGGCCAGCAGTGACCCCGCCCCCCGGCTCCTGTACTGAGTCTGACTCTCGTCCTCAGTCTTCATCCACCTCCAGTCAAGATGATGAGAAGTCAACGCTGGAGGAGGTGAGCGAGGGGGCCATTCCCATTGACCACCCCACTGGCCCCCCCACACCCGGCAGCCAGGGGGCGGAGCTTCCCTTTCAGCCCCACCCCCCTCCCCAGGGCCACGGACTCAACAAGTCCAGCTCCTCCCCGGAGCTGCAGACCCTACCTGAAGCTTTCTCCAGGGCCGCTCTGGAGCCGGGGGCCGCTCTGGGCGACACAGCGTGGCCCCGGGCCCCTCCAGAGGGACAGCCCCCGCCCCCCCAGCCTTATCATGACAGAGAAAACACTGGAGGAGAAGCTCCCGGGCTGGGGGGCCACAATCAGGGGCCTCAGGGGCCAAGTGTGGTGTCTTCTCAGAGCGGAGGAGCCAGGATGAAGCTGGAGTTTCCAGCAGCATCAGCCCCCCCTGGACCCATCTCCCCCGGGGGGGGCCACCGGCCCCGGGGCCACACCATCTCAGTGTCGGCCCCCTCCAGGAGGGAGAGGAGGCCGGACAGGGACGGGTACAACAGTCGACCCGGACCCACCGAGAAGATCTCTGGTCTGAGCCCCAGGTACGCCAAGGCCCCCCAGGGGCCTCTACACACCTGAGACAGGTGGGACAGGAGAGACAGGTGGGACAGGAGAGACAGGTGGGACAGGAGGTCAGCTCTAGGTTTACGTCCAGATCCAGGTGTAGGGGGTTTGGTCTAGGTGTAGGGGGTGTGGTCCAGGTGAATTCAGGTGTGTTTCCCCCCCCAGCTTCGTCTTCCTGCAGCTCTACCACTCTCCGTTCTTTGGGAATGAAGCCAACAAGCCGCTGCTGCTGCCCAAAACCCCGGTGAGTGGACGGCCGAGGCCACGCCCCCGAGGTCGGGGGGGTTGGGCGGGGCTTCAGTGTTTCTGCTCCACAGGTGATCGACCGCGCCGTGAAGGTCCTGGACCAGATGCCCCCGTACGACACCCACAAGATCGGGGTGGTGTTTGTGGGCGCTGGCCAGGTGAGAACAGGAGACCATGGGGGGGCTCTCACCTGACCGCAGGGGGTAACCCCTGTGC
>NC_090783.1:24910916-24913416 GCF_040054535.1 Antennarius striatus
CCTTCATAACTCTTTATGACCCTTCATAACTCTTTATGACCCTTCATAACTCTGTGCACACCTCAGCTGTCAAACTCTTTATTCGACTTTGTCAAGTGCAAAAGCAGAAGTGCTACAAGTAAAGATATACAAAAAGACCAACCTTGAACACACCTTCAAAATAAAATGCAGCAAAAGACGGGGGTTGGGTAGGGGGGCTACATGGTGGGGGCTTATTAAGAGCTGTGGGAATAGTTGATAGCTTTGGTTGAAGTGCTTCAGGTGGACGGGTGGCCTGTACCATATACATCACAAAGCACAAATATACACATGGGGGTCCACACACACCGGCGTCGGCTCGGAGCTTTCACAATAAAAGCATCTGAGGATGTTTAGAATAAAAAAGCATAATTCAAACGTTGGCGTCCCCCCACCCTCTGAGAACGCCCCCTATAAAATCAGCTGGTGTTTGATCCGGGGTGCCTCAGATCTAAACGTCCTGAGATTAGAAACACCTGCTTTGCCTACAGACGTGGTTTTCCTGGGGGGTCCAGGTTTGGGGTTCCCTGAAGGGCCAACTGGACCCTCAGACATCAAAACGAGCTTTGGCTTCGACGCCTCCATCCTGGCTGTAAAGGGGGGGTTAACGCGGCGTCGGGACAAACAGGGTGACACTTCCTGTCGGTTCAGACAAACGGCGTCACAGCAAAGGTGCTTCAATCACAACCGCATGAACAGCACACGCTAAGAACACGCTAAGAACACGCTAGAGCTGAGGTGGGAGTGTCCCCATCACAAGTCTTCATCAGCGCCTCCTCCTGCACCTCCTCACGTCTTTCACGTCACATGGCTTTCGTTTCCTCGTGTGTGTGTGTGTGTGTGTCTGTGTGTGTGTCTGTGTGTGTGTTTGTGTGTTTGTGTGTGTGTGTGTGTGTGTGTGTGTGTGTGTTTGTGTGTGTGTGTCATGCGGTATCCATGGTGACGACATGAAATAAACACCGACACATGACGTTCTGCACGGGAGCAGACCCTTGTGAGCTACGTCCTCTGGAGCGCTCCTGTCAGTGACCTCAGGTGACCTCCGGGGTCACTGGGATGTGGGCGGGGCTTAGTGGTGACCCGCACCTCGTCTGCTACGAGGACGGAGACAAACCCGCTGCCCCCGTCCTGGTCCTGAAGCCGACGCCCCGCTCAGACATGTCTGTCTCAGGACTTGGGGGGTCCGGGGCCGTGCCTGTCTAGGTTGGGGTGCACCTTGTTCCTGAGGGGGGGGGGTTTGCGTTTCCGCTTGCGTGTGGGAATGGTGGTGGTGTGAGCCGGGTGGTTGAACAGGCTGGAGGTGGGGAGGGTCTCTCTCTGTGGGGGGGGGTCGTTGCTCTCTGGTGGTGCTGGTGTGGTTCTGATTGGGGGGGCCCCAGACCCCGGTCTGGACCTGAACGGACCGGATGGAGCGGCGCTGTTCCCCCCCTCCTCCTTCTTTTTCCCTCTGCCCCTCCCTCTGGGCTTTTCCTTGCTGCTCTTTTGCTCTGTCCATCCGGGGGGGTCCTTGTCCTGCCCCCTCGCTCCAGGGCCCCTCCCCCTGCGCCTCTTCTTCCTCTGGGCGCGCTCCAGTCTGCACTCCATGTGGTACACGTCCTCTGTTGCCACGGTGACGCGGTCCAGCTGCTGCAGCAGAGCGTCCAGGGTGGGGAGGAGCCTCCCCAGGGAGGCTTCGGTCTCCGCCCTCTCCCTCCAGCTCGTGCTCCCCATCAGCCCCCCAGGCCCGGGTCCCAGACCCACCCCGAGGCCCGGTCCCCCCCCCGGCGCCTCCGTCAGGCTGCAGGGACTGGAGGAGGCGGGGCGCCACGAGGCTTCAGAGCCCGCGTCAGCACTGTCCGGGGTGGGGGGGGAGTCCAGACGGTCCAGGGGGGGCAGGCAGAGCGACTTACAGTCGCTGGTGGAGGAGGAGCGGGACGGGGGCAGCTCCATGCCCTCAAAGCGCACCTTATGGCGGAACTGGGAAGGAAAAGGAATGGTTAGACGGGCGGGGGGGGGCAGAGAAACGCGCGGTCCTGGATCGGTACCTCTTTGGCCCGGCTGAGACCCATCCACATTTTGAGCCGTCGGAGGAACAGCTCCACCATCTCGTAGTCCTGCAGGTCCCCGGCGGGGCGGTACAGCTCCGCCCGCGCCCGCCGGTAGTTCCTCAGCAGCACCGACGTCACCGCCCACAGCAGCAGCACGCGCAGGACGGCGAAGGTGGCGTGGAACACCAGGGAGCACACGGCGCTGGACGGACCTCTGCTCATCCCACCAGGACGCCACGACAGCAGAGCCCGTCTACTGCCCCCCAGCAGAGACAGGCCGGCAGCGCCGACGCTGCCGTAGCCATCAAGGACCGAATGGAAGAGCTGCAGAAGGTCACCAGAAGAGACACAGAAGGTCAGATTAGAGCAGGAGGAACCAGAAGGTCAGATTAGAGCAGGAGGAACCAGAAGGTCAGATTAGAGCAGGAGGAACCAGAAGGTCAGATTAGAGCAGG
>NC_090783.1:24918416-24940916 GCF_040054535.1 Antennarius striatus
TCACCAGCAGAGACACAGGCGCAGGGGGGCGATGGGGTTAGTCACCAGCAGAGACACAGGCGCAGGGGGGGCGACGAGTTAGTCACCATCAGAGACACAGGCGCAGGGGGGCGACGAGTTAGTCACCAGCAGAGACACAGGCACAGGGGGGGCGACGAGTTAGTCACCAGCAGAGACACAGACGCGGGGGGGCGACGAGTTAGTCACCATCAGAGACACAGGCGCAGGGGGGCGATGGGGTTAGTCACCATCAGAGACACAGGCGCAGGGGGGCGATGGGGTTAGTCACCAGCAGAGACACAGGCGCAGGGGGGCGATGGGGTTAGTCACCAGCAGAGACACAGGCGCAGGGATGTGGGTGTGGCTCTACCTGTATCGGTTGTCCACCACGGTGCTGTACCACACGGCGTTAGCCAATAGGAAGAGCTGCAGCAGCACGGCACAGCAGGTGGCCCTCTGCAGGCGGGTGAAGGGGCTGCGGGGGGGTCGCTCCCACAGCGACAGCCACAGGTGACTCTCACACAACGCCCTCTGCAGCTCACACCGCAGGAGGCGGGGCAGCTGACGAAGCGCTTCCTCCTCTGAGGGACACAGGAAGTGACACGATGCCGTGAACAACCCATGCACGTGGGTGGATGATAACTGGGGGGGGGTGTGCTCTACCTGAGGCCTCCACCTCCAGCTCCACCAGCCCGTCGGTCCTCTCGTTGTCCACCGACAGCCACTCCTCTGCCAGGAAGTAGAAGCTGCTTCCTGTCTGCAGGTCTTTGACCAGGACGTACTGCAGCATCCACGCCGGGGACAGACCTGAGGACGAACGGGGGTCAGGATCAGGGCACCTTGCTGGCCACAGGTGTGTCAGCAGTCACCCGTACCTTTGTTGTCATGCCAGATTCGTATTTTCCAGATGCTTCCCAGGCTGGTATCCGTGGCAACATGGAAGATGTCCAGGGCGTTGCGCGTGAAGGCCCCCCTGCTGTCCAGATGGCGGTGACCGCTGCGGGACTCCCGTCCATACAGGCTGATTCCCACGTGGGCTGTGGTGCCTGGAGGGCGGGGCAGTCATTTACTGGTCTAGCTACTGGGAGACGCCTCAGACCAGCGTATGGCACCAGGACACGACCCCCAACTCACCTGACCCGCGGCTCCAGCCGGTCTTCACCTGGATCTCGTACTTGAAGAGACCATCTTGACCGCAGAGTGGAACCACGCCGGCCCGGCGCAGGTCCAGCTGGTCCAGCTTGTGCAGGATGGCGGCCGCCACCACGTAGCTCAGTAGACCCAACACACACACCAACAGGACCACCAGGCTGGGGGCGCCGGAGCGCTCCTGGATGACAGGAAACAGTGTGAGTTCACCAGCCAAGGCAAACAGGAAGTGCTTCAGCGACACTGACCGGCGCTCTGAAGGTGACGGCGTTGGGCGGGACAAACAGGCCGGCGGCGAAGGCCGTGAGGTGTCTGGTGCGACAGACGGCCCTGCTGGCGTTGGTCTCGGCCAGAGGTACCATGCCGTCGGTCCGCCACTGCTTCTCGCCCTCGCTGAAGTACTGGCACAGAGCAGCGAACACCCCCACCTCCAGATGGACTCCCCCAGGCCGAGAGGCGGGGCTGCAGGCGGTGCTGACGTTGATGAAGTAGTCCAGCGTCGTGTCGTACCGCCTACATCACAGGAGACAGACATGGAAGTCCCAGAATGCACCCTGTTAGCGGACTGGTGGTCAGCAGCGCTACACAAACCCAACGAGACGGACAGAGTAACAGACGGGGGGGGTGGGGGGTTCTGGTTCTGAGCGGTCTTACTCTGGGGACAAGAAGAAGGTGTACTTCCTGTGGTCGTCACCCCTGGTCATGGCCAGAGTGATGCGTTTCCTGTCTGTACAGTTGAACTCATTGGGTTCTTCATGTGAATGAAGGAAAGCCCTGATGAACGGCTCCTCCTCATCCTCATCACCTTCATCCTCTCTGGTGTCTGGAGGAGGAGAGACAAAGAAGACGGATGGGTGGATGATGGGTGGATGATGGATGGATGATGGATGGATGATGGATGGATGATGGGTGGATGATGGATGGATGATGGATGGATGATGGATGGATGATGGATGGATGATGGGTGGATGATGGATGGATGATGGATGGATGATGGATGGATGATGGGTGGATGATGGATGGATGATGGATGGATGATGGATGGATGATGGATGGATAATGGGTGGATGATGGATGGATGATGGGTGGATGATGGATGGATGATGGATGGATGATGGATGGATGATGGGTGGATGATGGGTGGATGATGGATGGATGATGGATGGATGATGGATGGATGATGGATGGATAATGGGTGGATGATGGATGGATGATGGGTGGATGATGGATGGATGATGGGTGGATGATGGATGGATGATGGATGGATAATGGGTGGATGATGGGTGGATGATGGATGGATGATGGATGGATAATGGGTGGATGATGGATGGATGATGGGTGGATGATGGATGGATGATGGATGGATGATGGATGGATGATGGGTGGATGATGGGTGGATGATGGATGGATGATGGATGGATGATGGATGGATGATGGATGGATGATGGGTGGATGATGGATGGATGATGGATGGATGATGGATGGATGATGGGTGGATGATGGATGGATGATGGATGGATGATGGATGGATGATGGATGGATAATGGGTGGATGATGGATGGATGATGGGTGGATGATGGATGGATGATGGATGGATGATGGATGGATGATGGGTGGATGATGGGTGGATGATGGATGGATGATGGATGGATGATGGATGGATGATGGATGGATAATGGGTGGATGATGGATGGATGATGGGTGGATGATGGATGGATGATGGGTGGATGATGGATGGATGATGGATGGATAATGGGTGGATGATGGGTGGATGATGGATGGATGATGGATGGATGATGGGTGGATGATGGATGGATGATGGGTGGATGATGGATGGATGATGGATGGATGATGGATGGATGATGGGTGGATGATGGGTGGATGATGGATGGATGATGGATGGATGATGGATGGATGATGGATGGATAATGGGTGGATGATGGATGGATGATGGGTGGATGATGGATGGATGATGGGTGGATGATGGATGGATGATGGATGGATAATGGGTGGATGATGGGTGGATGATGGATGGATGATGGGTGGATGATGGGTGGATGATGGGTGGATGATGGGTGGATGATGGATGGATGATGGATGGATGATGGATGGATGATGGATGGATAATGGATGGATAATGGGTGGATGATGGGTGGATGATGGATGGATGATGGATGGATAATGGGTGGATGATGGATGGATGATGGGTGGATGATGGATGGATGATGGATGGATGATGGATGGATGATGGGTGGATGATGGGTGGATGATGGATGGATGATGGATGGATGATGGATGGATGATGGATGGATAATGGGTGGATGATGGATGGATGATGGGTGGATGATGGATGGATGATGGGTGGATGATGGATGGATGATGGATGGATGATGGATGGATGATGGATGGATAATGGGTGGATGATGGGTGGATGATGGATGGATGATGGATGGATAATGGGTGGATGATGGATGGATGATGGGTGGATGATGGATGGATGATGGATGGATGATGGATGGATGATGGGTGGATGATGGGTGGATGATGGATGGATGATGGATGGATGATGGATGGATGATGGATGGATAATGGGTGGATGATGGATGGATGATGGGTGGATGATGGATGGATGATGGGTGGATGATGGATGGATGATGGATGGATAATGGGTGGATGATGGGTGGATGATGGATGGATGATGGGTGGATGATGGGTGGATGATGGGTGGATGATGGGTGGATGATGGATGGATGATGGATGGATGATGGATGGATGATGGATGGATAATGGGTGGATGATGGATGGATGATGGGTGGATGATGGATGGATGATGGGTGGATGATGGATGGATGATGGGTGGATGATGGATGGATGGATGATGGGTGGATGATGGATGGATGATGGATGGATGATGGGTGGATGATGGGTGGATGATGGATGGATGATGTGTGGATGATGGATGGATGATGGATGGATGATGGGTGGATGATGTATGGATGATGGGTGGATGATGGATGGATGGATGATGGATGGATGATGGGTGGATGATGGATGGATGATTGATGGATGGATGATGGGTGGATGATGGATGGATGATGGATGGATGATGGGTGGATGATGGATGGATGACGGGTGGATGATGGATGGATGGATGATGGGTGGATGATGGATGGATGGATGATGGGTGGATGATGGATGGATGATGGATGGATGGATGATGGGTGGATGATGGATGGATGATGGATGGATGATGGATGGATGGATGATGTGTGGATGATGGATGGATGGTGGATGATGGATGGATAGGTGGATAATGGATGATGGATGGGTGGATTATGGATGGATGGATGATGGATGGGTTGATGATGGATGGATGATGGGTGGATGATGGATGGATGATGGATGATCGATGGATGGATGATGGGTGGATGATGGATGGATGGATGATGTGTGGATGATGGATGGATGGTGGATGATGGATGGATAGGTGGATAATGGATGATGGATGGGTGGATTATGGATGGATGGATGATGGATGGGTTGATGATGGATGGATGATGGGTGGATGATGGATGGATGATGGATGATCGATGGATGGATGATGGGTGGATGATGGATGGATGATGGATGATGGATGGGTTGATGATGGATGGATGATGGGTGGATGATGGATGGATGATGGATGGATGATGGATGGATGGATGATGGGTGGATGATGGATGATGGATGGATGATGGGTGGATGATGGATGGATGTGTGAAGTGCCCACCCTCCAGGGACGTGAAGTTGAGCTGCACAAACAGCCCCGCCTGGCGGTTGGTGTTGCCGCTGTGGACCCTGGTGATGATGGAGTCGCAGTGGCTGATGTTCACGGCACCGGCGGTGGGGGCTCCTCCAGCACCAGGACCATCTGGACCTGCTTCTCCACCGCTGCTTCCGTTGTTGATCGCCACGGTGATGGCGAGGCTGTCATCCAGGCCAGAGATGGGGATCTGGGTGCCGTTCTCAGTGCGGAACTCCATGGATGCCACCTCCGTGGAGACGGTGTAGTTGGTCACGTAGTTGAAGGGGAAGGGGTTGGACTCCACCTGACGACAGACACGTGGGCTCAAACATACGACTTCAAACCACGACTGAAACAGCCCAGGTCTCTGGAGCGGCTCCAACGGAGCCCCCAGCGGTTCTGGTCCGTTACCTGGAACAGAAGCTGCATGATGTTTTTCCCAGCAGCCACTTTTCCAAGACTCTTGTTGAAGGCTCTGGGGATGGAGAACCGCTGACACTCTGGGGAACAGGACGGAAGAGTCAATCCATGACGCCCGTTTGCAGACGTGGTCTCCATCATCTGGCTACGTGAGCCCACCTGAACTGTTGTTGCCATGGTAACAGAGGAGGCTCTGGGGGTCGGCCAGCTTGCCCATGGCGGCGATCTCGGCGCCCCTCAGCACCAGCGGCTCCTCGTTGAGCACGCGGGCGTGCATGAGGATCCGCATGAGGACCGAGGACAGGCTGTACGCCTTGGCGGCCACTCGCAGTGGGTGTGGCTCCAGTGAGGAGGGGGAGGGGTCAAACAGCGAGCTGCCGTGCTCCTCGCCAGAGGAGTTCAAAGACGAGGTCAGGAAGGGCGAAGGGGAGTCCACGTAGGCGGGCTGGAGGTAAGAGGGAGACGCTGACTGGCTCACCTGGTGGATCAGATCACCTGGAGGCGGGTGGGATGAAGACTTAGGGAACCTGACTGGAGACCGTCAAGGCTGACCTCTTCTGGTGGAAGACCAAAGGCTGGTGAGGAGCACCAAGACTCACCCATGATGTTCAGGATGTTGTCAGCGATCACGGTGGGGGTGACGGTTCCCTGCTTGGTGTCGGTCTGCAGGATCTCCAGCATGGACTCCAGCTTGTCCAGGGTGCTGTTCTGACACTCCTCACAGATGAACTCTCGACTCACCGCCTGCAAACACACCCAGCGCGCTTCAAACGTCAGTCGTGTGGTTTCGGACCCGACTGAACCCCGAGGTCCTGCTGTGACCCGTGTTCCCCCTCACCGTGCACTGGGCCAGGGCGGCGGAGGTCTGCTGGATGTCGCTGACCGTGTTCAGGTCCAGAGCCGTCAGCGCTCTGGTGATGTTGCTGCGGACTCTGAGCCGGTATCGGCGCTCGTCTGAGGACACCCGCGTCGACCCCCTGGTCTGCTCATACTGGAAGAAAGCCAACGCGGGCATAAGTAGATTCCTTATATGGTCGACGGAGCACTAACTAGCATTTACTGGTGTTAGCTCCACCCACCTCGTTCAGGACGGTAATAAGAGCCAGAGACAACTCTCTGACACGCTGGGAGTCGCCCTGCTCCAGCAGCTTCTTGAGTCTGGTATCGACCAGCTCTGACAGCCAATGGGGAAGGCTGCTGTACTCCGGGGGCGGGTCTGGAAGCACCACCTCGATGGTCCTGGAACAACAGAGTCCTGATGTTTGTGACGTCGCTCTAGACGTGTTCTCACCTGGACGTAAAACTCACGAGCATTTTTAGCCAGCGCTCAAGAAATCCCTCTGAAATATCTGTAACTACTGGATGTCACAGCAGCTTCCCTGGCTCCGCCCATGTCAGGTGACACTCACCTCCAGCTGGGGGCACTTTGTGACTATTTACCTACTACATGGTAGGTGTCTGTGTAGGTTCTCAGCTATGCAGGTCATGGTTATCCACGTCAATCCACTGGACGTTAAGAAAGTCCAGTGGATTGGTTCAAACAGCTCTGGATGGCTAATGGATTGGGTCAGGGGTCAGGGGTTAGGGTCAGGTGGTAGGGTCAGGTGTTAGGGGTTAGAGTCAAGTGTTAGGGTTAGCATCAGGTGTCAGGTGTTAAGGTCAGGTGTTAGGGTCAGGGGTTAGGGTCAGGTGTTAGGGTCAGGAGTTAGGGTCAGGTGTTAGGGTCAGGAGTTAGGGTCAGGTGTTAGGGTTAAGGTTGAGGGTTATGGTTAGAATCGACTGACAATGATGCGGTTACTTGTTGAGCGCAGTGACGGCGGCCCCCTGGTGGTCTTCCACGGTGATGGACACGGCCACCTGGTGTCCGGACGAGCTGAACCCGGGGGGCAGGAACACGGAATGCTCTGGACTGCTGCCTTTGTACACGCAGAAGTCCTCGTAGTAGTCGTCTCGGTAGCGTGTCACCAGCAGACTGTAGAGCAGAGGGGTCTCCGACACCCCCAGGTCGCTGTAGCCTGGAGGCAGGACACAGGAAGGTCAGCCAGCGAATGGGATGGCGCGGATTCACACGGCCAGAAGTCGCGCTGAAGAAGTTCAGCAACCCGAGACACCCCCTCCCCCCTCCAACCCCCCTACCTGAGCAGTTGAAGTGCACCCTGTCCAGCAGCGTGCGAATCTTCCAGCCCTCCCCGTCTCCGTACTCCACCCCCAGCTCCCCTCCCCCTGTCAGGTGACACTCCCCTCCAGCTGGGGGCATGTTGTGATGCAGGGTGATGGAGGCGGCGCCCTCGCCGTCCAGGCTGCTGTCGGTGACGTGCAGCGTGAAGATGTAGGAGTCTCCGTGGCGCAGGATGCCCTGCCGCATCACCAGGTTCATGCCGTCACTTCCTGTGGTGGTGGAGGTGGAGTCGAGCACCAGCGTCTCGTTCTGCAGAGTCATGGCGCTCCAGCGCTGGGGGAGAAAGACGGACGGGTCAGAACCTGATTGGACTGAAGGAACCAGTGTTGGACCTGCTTCTACAAGAATTACAGTCCATGAATTCTGCCCAGACTTGGAGAAGAGATAGTCCCCCGTCAGGGATGAAGAGTTGAACGGATGGATGAATAGACGGATGGAGGAGGGCACCACCCGTCCCCCTCCCTGCTTTCCTGACACCTCCTCCATCCGTCGTACAAAGGTTCAGTAACGCAGAGAGAGTGACCCATCAGAACCAGCCGCTTATGTTTACTCGTCATGCAGGCCAGTTGTAACCCTAACCCTACCCTAACCCTAACCCTACCCTAACCCTAACCCTAACCCCTAACCCTAACCCTAACCCTAACCCTAACCCTAACCCTAACCCTAACCCTACCCTAACCCTAACCCCTAACCCTAACCCTAACCCTAACCCTAACCCTAACCCCGGTGAAAGCCTCTCGTGACAGGAAGTGGGCGGAGCCGTTACCCCGTGATGAAGGCCCTGGCAGTTGGTGCAGTGTCCTCTGAGGTAGACGTAGGAGTTGTGGCTGACCTCGTACAGCGACTGGGCCTTACAGGAAACACACTCCAGGTACACGATGGGGATGTGGCCGCTCTGGACCAGCACCTGTCACACACACACACACACACACACACACACACACACACACACACACACACACACACACACACACACACACACACACACAGACACACACACACACACAGACACACACACACATAGACACAGACACAGACACACACAGACACACACACAGACACACACACAGACACACACACACATAGACACAGACACAGACACACACAGACACACACACACACACACACACACGCACACACCCACGCACGCACACACACACACACACACACACACACACACACACACACACACACACACACACACACAGATGACTACCGAGCAGCTGTCATCAGTTATCAGAAGATACCAAAAGCCAAAACAACATCCAGCACCGGTCCAGCACCGGTTCAGTACCGGTTCAGTACCGGTGCTGGACCGGTGCTGAACCGGTACTGAACCGGTACTGAACCGGTGCTGGACTGGATCAGGACCGGTGCTGCTGGGCCTAAGGGCTTACGGTCTGCGTGGTGGACTCTGGCGCCATGCCGTCCTTGCTGATGGTCAGGCTGAAGGTGTACTCCACGTCTGCCTCCAGTTCAGAACCAGAGATTCCCAACATCGGACCGCTGGATCCCAGACCGAAGGTCAGGCTGGAGCAATGCTCTGCACCCTGCAGGGAACCGTAGCTTGGTTTAGTTTAGTTTGGATTGGTTTACTTTAGATTAGATTGGTTTAGTTTAGTTTGGATTGGTTTACTTTAGATTAGATTGGTTTAGTTTAGTTTAGATTGGTCTAGTTTAGTTCAGATTAGTTTACTTTAGATTAGATTGTTTTAGTTTAGTTTATAATAATAATAATAATAATAATAATAATAATGATTTAGATTTATAGTTTGGATTGGTTTAGTTCAGTTTAGATTGGTTTAATTTAGTTTTGATTGGTTTAGTTTAGATTGGTTTAGTTAAACGTGCTTGAGTTTACTTTATTTTAGTTAAGTTTAGTTTAGATTGGTTTAGTTTATCTTAGGTCAGATTGGTATACTTTAGTTTAGATTTGTTTACTTTAGATTGGTTTGGTTTGAATTTGTTTAGTTTAGTTTAATTTAAATTTAATTTAGATTAGTTTAGATTTGTTTAGTTCAGATTGGTTCCCTTTAGATTGGTTTAGTTAATTTACATTGGTTTGGTTTAGTTTAGTTTAGATTGGTTTAGTTAATTTACATTGGTTTGGTTTAGTTTAGTTTAGATTGGTTTAGTTAATTTACATTAGTTTAGTTTAGTTTAGTTTAGTTTAGTTTAGTTTAGTTTAGTATAGGCTGGTTTAGTTTAGATTGGTTTATTCTAGTTTAGTTTAGATTGGTTTAGTTGAGTTGAGTTTAGTTTAGATTGGTTTAGTTTAGTTTAATTTAACCTAACCCTAATGCGCGCGCACACAGACACGCACGCACGCACGCACGCACGCACGCACGCACACACACACACACACACACACACACACACACACACACACACACACACACACACACACACACACACACACTCTCTCTCTCTCTCTCCTACCTTGGAGGTGCTCTGACACCCCCAGTGGTAGTGCAGCAGTGACTGGTTTTCAGGGTCCATGTTGGGGTCGTAGGACTGCTCCCCACTGAGCTGCAGGTCCTGAGTCCTGGACCACACCCTGTAGGTGCCCCCTTCTATGATGGGCATCAGCCTAGTAAGACACGGTCAGTGTTAGAACCGGTTCCTGCTGTTTAGACCCCCAACACTGGTCTGGTACTGTTAGACGTGCTGGACCAATCAGAGAGGAGTTAAGGGGGGTCGACCCAACAGCCTCCGGTTGTGCTTTAGTGAGAACACCAGTCCATTCACACTGCTGCTGAACTTTAGCTGGTCAATCCGAATTCTGTCGTGGTGTGTTGTTACCGTTGTCATGGCGACACTGATTTCTGTGGTATGAGTAACGTGATGCTCCTTCCTTGAACGTGTTGGTCATCCAAATAAAACAGGCATGTCAGAGGTCATGGGTTAGGGTTAGGGTCAGAGGTCATGGGTTAGAATTAGGGTCGTGTCAGAGGTAATGGGTTAGGGTCAGGGTCGTGTCAGAGGTCATAGGTTAGGGTCAGGGTCGTGTCATGGATTAGGGTCAGGGTCGTGTCAGAGGTCATGGGTTAGGATTAGGGTCATGTCAGAGGTCACGGGTTAGGGTCATGTCAGAGGTCATGGGTTAGGGTTAGGGTCGTGTCAGAGGTCATGGGTTAGGATAAGGGTCGTGTCAAAGGTCAAGGGTTAGGATTAGGGTCATGTCAGAGGTCATGGGTTAGGGTCAGGGTCGTGTCAGAGGTCATGGGTTAGGATTAGGGTCGTGTCAGAGGTCATGGGTTAGGATTAGGGTCGTGACACAAACTTATCAAACTTGTGGAACTAGACTGAGACTAGAATCAGACTACTGAAGTGTTTCAGGTGTTTCAGACGAGTCTAAATGGAATCCGCAGTAACCTCCATGAACTTTGGGCGGGGCTAACTGAATTGCCACTCACCTGGCGGCCATGACGCTGAGCTGCAGACAGGCAGCTTTCCTGAGCGGCACGTCTTCATAGGACATGGAGAACACCAGGGTGTAGTTCCCCGCTGGCAGCACCATCTTCGGCAGCACCAGCTGCAGTCGCTGCACATCCACCTCCACCGGCAGGCGGACCACCGGAACCAGCACGGACTGCCAGGGCTGAGTCGCTGCCCCGGGGGCAACAGGGTGGTCGTCATCGTTATCACATGAGGGTGCCGAGAGGATCTGCCAGAGGTACTGGGCGCCGTAGCGCAGGCAGCCCTTCAGGTCCACACTGGCCTCCACCAGAGTGGGCTGGGAACGCCAGATGGCCAGGCGGGGGGCTTGGACAACCTGCACTTCTGGCTCCTCACACTCCAAAACCATGATATTTACGTCCACCTGGGCCAACACCCAGCTCACCAGGTTACTGCAGTTCACCTGCAGGGAGGAAATCAGCCATCAAACTTCACGTAAAGCATCCAGCGAATGAATGAAGGCATGAGTGGAGAACATGGACTGGTGTCCTACTTGGACCCGGTAGTGTCCCGGATATCTGTACGCAAAATGCACGGACGTGGTGTTGGTATGGACCACAGCAGAACCATCTCCAAAGTCCCACTGACAGCCCACTGGGTTGTGTCTGGGTGTGAGGTAGACCGTCATCATCACCGTCTTATTGATGAAGGTTTCCTGAGGCGCTGCATACAGGACCGCAGAAGTGAGCAGGTTCTGCACCAGGATGTGTTTGGTGATGTTCTGAGCATGCAGGGCATTGATGGCCCTCAGGTAGATGGTCAACAGCCCTGCCTCCTCCGGAGTGTAGGACACCTGGGGTGGATTGGGATGCGTCACCACTGTGTTTCTACATTGAGGTTTGTGAACGCTGACATTCATGCAGGGTCTGACCTCTGTGCCCATGTGCGACGCCTGGTAGTGGTGGTGCAGATCAAATGTCCACAGGAAACTGACGGGTTTACCCGTCTGGATGTTAGCCACAAACAGTCTCTTCACTCCTACAGGAATGGCCACACAGCTTCCCAGGATGGACAGTCCTCGCACCGGCTCCATCACCTCCACCTGCAGGTGCCGCCTCTTGGAACTAACCTGGATGGTCCAGGTGCAACATGAAAATATGAGCGTTGAATTTGTTTGATTACAAGATGTCATGCCAAACAGTCATACAGAGGAGAAACATCTAATGAGTCCACCTAAGTTCAGATGGATGGGTGGGGCCGCTGGTTCTTTGGAGGTCAGGCTGCTAAGCTCTATATTACACTCTGTAATAACATTGCAATAGCACTAATAACTTTCTGTAATTTACCATCATAACATTTTATATAACATAACGTAATAACACTAATACAATTCTATAATACACTGTAACAACATTCTATAATAACACTGTAATAGTGCTCTTCAATAACACACTGTAATAACATTTTATAATAACACTGTAATCACGCTCTATAGTAATACCTTGTAATGACATTGAAATAACACACTGTAATGACACACCGTACTAACACACTGTAATAACACTGTAATAACACACTGAAACTGCACTAATCACTCTCTGTAATTGTGCTCTGTAATAATACACTTTAATAACACCCCGTAATAACATTCTACAATAACAGTGTAATAGCGCTCTGTAATGACACACTGGTGTATATCTGCTGTTGCCTCACCTGGTTGTGAGCCGTCAGGTTCACCATGTACGTGTCCACCCTGCTGAATGTGTGGATGTAGGTCTGGTTGGGTTGGGTGATCACCGTGGCGTCCCCGCTGATGCTGAGGATGAGGCGAACGTCTGAACCCGCTGCCATGGAGATAGTGAACTCCACCTTGTCATTGACTGCTGCAATCTTCTTACTGGCCTTCAGCTCCAACCCCTGAATTTTGTCCTGAATGAAGAACTCTCTGGAAACCACTTGGCTGCTGACATCATTGGTGGCATTCAGGGTGATAACAGCTGTTTTTGGTTCCTGGATCGTCAGAGATGTTTTCCTTCCTGCAGTCGTTCTTCCTTCCAGCAGCCATGTCCATGTCACATTGGTTCCTGTCACTGCGTTGCCCTGGAGACCGATGCTGGCGCCTGTTGCTACGTAACTCTGCTCTGTCACATTGGTAGCTGTGAATGTTAGACCGGAAATGATCTCCTGGACGCTGATGATCTCTGACACAACCTCTGAGCTGACTTCATTGAAGACCTCCACAGTGACCATGTTCAGGCCAGGACTGGTGAAGGTGTGGACCTTCCAGGGTTCGCTCCACTGTAGAGCATTGCCGTTCACAGACCAGAGGTACTGTAGGTCCGAGCCCTCAGTGGTCAGCACCGTGAGGTTGGTTGGAGCATTGACAGCGACCGGGTTGTCACTGATCTGCAGGTACACTGCTCCAGCTGGTTCCAGGAAGTTGATAGTTCTGTTGACTGACAGCTGACCCAAAAGGTTGGCTGCCTGGAGGAAGATGTCACACGGACCAGGCGTTGAGTAGTTCAGCTCCACTGACTTGGCGCTGATGTTGAAGCTTGAGATGAGGGGGTCCAGCTCTCGAATGAGGTTCCAGGTGAACGTCATGTTGGTTCCTTCCTTTAATCCTGCCTGCAGGTGGAGAACACGGTTTGTAGCAAAGCAGCAGCCATCCAGTCCTGTGCCTCCTCGTCCTCCTCCTCCAAGTTCCTCCTCTGCTAAAATCTGCAGCCCCTCAAGTTCACGTTGGACAAACAAGAAGATGCTAGCTTGAGCTGTTCCTACGTCATTCTCTGCTGTCACAATGATGTTGAACGTGCCAACAGAGCGGAACGTGTAGAACATGGTGTGAGTCCCTAAGATTGGAGTACAGCGGTCACACAAGATCCAAGAGAACCTGACACCGTCTCCTTCGTCCATCTGGGCCTCAAAGTGGACCGAGGCATTGAGAGGGACGTTTACCAGGCTGGCATTGACAGTCAAGCCACAGATAGGGGAGAGCACCGACACCGGTAGAACCGTGTGGTTCCTGCTGACCGGGTTGGAGGCCGTCAGTGTGATGTTGTAGTTTCCTGAGACGTTGAAGGTGTGAAGAATATTCTGGCTTGTAAGCAAATGTCCATCTCCGAAGTTCCAGATGTAGGTGACGTTCGGAGCCAAGGAAGACGCTGTGAAAGTGTAGGGTGCTCTGATTGTCAGGTTATTGAACTTGGTACCGTTGTAGTGAATCAGGACTGGGCCTACAGGCATCATGACCTCAATCACAACACTGCTGTTGCTGCTGGAGATGTTGTTGAAGACTCTGACTGTCACCGTGTAATGACCTGGGTTTTCATACGCAGTTGAGATGTTCCCAGAACCGTGGACCAGCATCAGCCCTTCGTCTCGACCGTAGTCCCACTGGTAGCTGTAGTTAAACTCTGGCTCGGCGCTGGCCCAGAACTGGATCACCTCCCCGACTGCGTACTGGGATTTCTCAAGGGTCAGGCTGATGTTGGTTAAAGCTGGCTGCACACACACCCAGCTGAAGAAGGTGGCCTGGGAGGCGCTGTTGAGCCCGCTGGACAGGAGCAGAGAGAACCGGTAGGTCCCACTGGTCCAGTAGGTGTGTGAGACTGTGGGGTTGCCATGTTGGGTGTGGTTGGGGCTTCCATCCCCAAAGCTCCATTGGTAGATATGAGACGATGCGTTGCCGGACACCCATGCCTGATAGTTGATGGAGGTGCCCTCCGAGACGCACCCGGATGGCTCTACCCTCAAAATTTGGAAGACAAACACCTGAACCAACAGCGTGGTCCAGCCGGAGCTGACGGCGTTGACAGCGGTCACGTTCACCGTGTAGTTTCCCTCGGTCACGTAGGTGTGTGATGCCGTCGGCTCTGACGCCGTGTAGACCGTCCTGTCGCCCATGTGGAAGATCCAGGTGATGTTGTTTCCGGACGCGAGGTGGCACCGCACGACTGTCGGGCTGTGAAGCTCCGTGGGAGACGAGCTCTCCGCCGTCAGCTTCTCGATCTCCTCGTAGACAAACATCTCCACACACTCCTCCGTGGAACTGATGGTGTTGTTGATGGACACACATACGTTAAACACTCCGCTCTGTGCAAAGGTGTGTGCCACGCGACGACCTCGCAGCGGGTCAGAACCGTCCCCAAACGACCAGCGGTAGTGGATGCCATACGGGGAGGGCAGAGGGTGAGCCTCAAAGTCGGCTGATTTGCCAGCGAGGAGGTGTGGAGGCTCCGTCTGGATGTCCACCCGCGTCAGGATGCTGTAGACGCTCATGTTGATGCTCTGGCTGGTGTTCTCGTAGTGGTTGGACACGGACACCACGGCGGTGTAGATCCCTGTCCACGGGACAGAAGAGACGTCAGACCCCTCCAACGACCTGCCCCATTAGACCCCATTAACCCCCCGCTGGGCTCGTACCTGGCTGAGAGTAGATGTAGGAGACGTTGTTGCTGAGGACGACCTGATTGGCTGACTCTGGGCAGAGGAGGGAGGGGTCATAAGGGGGCTTGTATTCAAACTCCTCATATCCACCATCGCCAAAGGACCATCTGAAGAACAACAGAGACCAGGAAAGGTTTCCATTCAGTCACAGCTGCTGGCTGGAGAAACAGTTCCAGCCCCAAAGGGAGGCGAGGGGGGGCTCAGAGAGGGAGGGGGAGCTCGGGGAGGGGGAGGGCTCGGAGTCCGGAAGTCCTTCTGGGCCTGGAATGGTGAGGGTGGGGCGAGGGGAAGGGAAAGAGTGTGCCCCAGTTGGGAGGGTGGGAATGTGAAAGAAGGATGGAGGGGGGGGGGCAGAAGAATGAGGGGAAGAAAAGGGAAAAAAGCTCGGGGGAAAATTCCTGTCAGCATTCTGCTCCGACCACAGCGCAGGAAGGAGACGAGAAACAAGCAGATCCTCTGGTTCCTTCTGCTCTGACCTGAAGGTGGCGCTCACGGACTCGTCCACGAGCAAAGAGGTGCTGAGGGTCTGGGTGGAACCCTGAGGAACCACGTCCGGTACCCCTCTGACCGTCAGGTTGCTCATGGGCTGCAGCCGGTCCACCGTTACGTTGAAGTGTTCCGTCAGGGTGCTGACGTGGTTCATGGCCGTCGCCTGAAAGAAAGACCACATGACCTGTGATGTCACTGATGCCAGCTGATGGTAGGTCCCTCCCACCACATCTGACGCTACAGAGACACGCGGGTGATCACAGGTGCATTCTGGGAGGCTCACCGTCAGCTTGTAGACGGCGGCGTGCTGGTAGATGACGTTCAGAACGGTGTTGTAGTAGGTGAAGTAGGGCTTGTCGTCCACGGTCCACTTGAAGGTGGGGTTGGAGCCGTGCTGCACCGAGGCCGTGTAGCTCTACGACATACACACCAGGACACGGTGAGAACACGTGGTTTCAAGCACACGGAACCGGATCAGAACCCGCGAACACTGACCACGAGCGACTCCATCAGCACCCGGTGAGCAGGGTGGGGCTGTACCAGCAGCCCCCGCAGTGGCTCCTCCAGCTGGACCAGCACTGCCAGGCTGCTCCGGGTCACAGTGTTGTGGGCCTCAAGCTGCACCTGCACCGGACCCTTCTGCACCCCCGTCAGGACCAAATCCAGGACTGCATACTGGCTGGGCTCGACGACCTCCACCCCCGACCCGGAGCTGGAGCCCTTCTGACACGCCTCCAGCTCGGGGTGGGAGAAGTCTGGGGGGCAGTCCCTCTGGAAGGTCACGCTGACGTTCCTGCCGCAGCAGGAGGCCGTGGTCGCGTAGCGGGACCGGACCCGGACCAGCAGCCGGGTGTCTCCAGGCTGCAGGTAGATGGTTCCGTTCTGCGGGGTCGGGTGGAGGATCGTCAGCCCCAGGGGAGGCACCACCCTCAACGGGCATGAAGCTGAGGCGGGGTACGATGGCGCCGCTGAGGTAACCTGGAACCCATGACATCATTGGTTGTTGAATTGATGACGTAACGGACCACAGGTCTCAGACGGGTTCAGTTCTGACGTCTTACCAGCAAGCTGTAGAGTCCAGGCTGGGGGAGACCTGCTGACAGCTGTGGCCCCTGGAACCGAGTCTCACTTTGCCCCACATACAGCACCCTGATGGGGCAAACCACGTCCTCCAGCCAGCCTCCCTCGCCGTCCTCCACCAGCGCCGTCAGGTCCAGCTCGAGGTCGGGCCGGGGGTCCGAGGCATCGGGTGACTGCCCGGTGCCGTTGACCCAGAGCCAGTCGCTGAGGTTGAGGGCTACAACAGGCTGTCGCCACGGTGATCTGGGGGCGGGCTGGCAGTGGAGAAGGGAGGCGGGGCCAGCATCGTGCTGCAAAGCGATGACATCACCAGGAGAAACCAGGAGATCCTCCAGCTCCTCCTTCATCTGGGAGACCCAGAAAAGACAAAGAACTTCCTGTGTGTTCACGAAACACATCTGGATCCGCCTCCTGCTGCAGTGGCCCCGCCCCTCCCACACACATCAGGATCCGCTTCCTGCTGCAGTGGCCCCGCCCCTCCCACACACATCTGGATCCGCCTCCTGCTGCAGTGGCCCCGCCCCTCCCACACACATCTGGATCCGCCTCCTGCTGCAGTGGCCCCGCCCCTCCCACACACATCTGGATCCGCCTCCTGCTGCAGTGGCCCCGCCCCTCCCACACACGTCTCTCACCAACACGTGGGCCGCGGGTCCTGCCGGTAGGGTGAACAGGACCTCGTCCTGCAGACGGTATCGGGGCCTCAGGGTGCCCAGGGGGGGGTGCTGCGTCTGGCTGCAGTTAGGACAGGAAGAGGCGTGGCAGGGGCTGGAGAGGGGCAGGCACTGCTGCTGGAAGGGGCACCACTGTTCCAGACAGGGGCAAGAGGGCACATCACGGCTGCTGGTGCCAAAGGGAACACAAAGAGCCCCCGAAGCCCCGACCGGACCCCCAGGACCTGAGGGCCAACAAGGCTTTAGTCACTGACAGGACTGTGTGTGTGTGTGTGTGTGTGTGTGTGTGTGTGTGTGTGTGTGTGAGTGTGTGAGTGTGTGTGTGTGTGTGTGTGTGGCTCACGGGGCAGCAGCAGCTGCAGGCTGGGGTAATGGCAGTGCGGTCTGTAGGTCTGGAGGCGGAGCTGGACCTGTGAGGGGCGGTCCTTCGTGATGACCTCCAGGCTGGACAGACGTCCGCTGGTGAGGAAGCTCAGCGCCGGGAACAACAGCACCTGAAAAGAAACGGCCAGTGAGAGGTTTGAGGAGGACAGAGCAACGCTGCACCAGCACAGACCTCCTCCTCACCTCCACCTCACTCCCAGGATGCTGTGGGGCAGACAACGGTGTGGATAGGCCGCGGTGCAAAGGATGATGGGAGGGAAACACGGCAAGGCCCAGCCTGTAGACGCCTGCATCTGGAACATGGACTGAGGAAAAAACAACCGTTAGACAAATGAAATACAATGAAACTGACTTTATTGTCCCCCTTTGGGGAAATAATCTTTAAAGTAAATAAATAATAATCTAGTATCTCGTATAATATTGTCTAGTGTAGTCTAGTCTAGTCTAGTGTAGTGTACTGTAGTCTAGTGTAGTGTAGTGTAGTGTAGTGTAGTCTAGTCTAGTCTAGTCTAGTCTAGTCTAGTCTAGTGTAGTGTAGTGTAGTGTAGTCTAGTCTAGTCTAGTCTAGTCTAGTCTAGTGTAGTGTAGTCTAGTCTAGTCTAGTCTAGTCTAGTGTAGTGTACTGTAGTCTAGTCTAGTGTAGTGTAGAGTACTGTAGTCTAGTCTAATGTAGTGTAGTGTAGTCTAGTGTAGTGTAGTCTAGTGTAGTGTAGTGTACTGTAGTCTAGTCTAGTGTAGTGTAGTCTAGTGTAGTCTACTCTAGTGTAGTCTAGTCTAGTGTAGTGTAGTCTAGTGTAGTGTAGTGTACTGTAGTGTAGTCTAGTGTAGTGTAGTGTACTGTAGTCTAGTGTAGTCTAGTCTAGTGTAGTGTACTGTAGTCTAGTCTAGTGTAGTGTAGTCTAGTCTAGTGTAGTCTAGTGTAGTCTAGTGTAGTCTAGTCTAGTGTAGTGTACTGTAGTCTAGTCTAGTGTAGTGTAGTCTAGTCTAGTGTAGTGTACTGTAGTCTAGTCTAGTCCAGTGTAGTGTAGTCTAGTCTAGTGTAGTGTAGTCTAGTGTAGTGTAGTCTAGTCTAGTGTAGTGTAGTCTAGTCTAGTGTAGTGTAGTCTAGTGTAGTGTATTGTAGTGTAGTCTAGTCTAGTGTAGTCTAGTGTAGTGTAGTCTAGTGTAGTGTAGTCTAGTGTAGTGTATTGTAGTGTAGTCTAGTCTAGTGTAGTCTAGTGTAATGTAGTGTAGTCTAGTGTAGTCTGGTGTAGTGTAGTGTAGTGTAGTCTAGTGTAGTGTAGTCTAGTCTGGTGTAGTGTAGTGTAGTCTAGTCTAGTGTAGTGTAGTCTAGTGTAGTGTACTGTAGTCTAGTCTAGTCTAGTGTAGTGTACTGTAGTCTAGTCTAGTCTAGTGTAGTGTACTGTAGTCTAGTCTAGTGTAGTGTAGTGTACTGTAGTCTAGTCTAGTCTAGTGTAGTGTACTGTAGTCTAGTCTAGTTTAGTGTAGTATACTGTAGTCTAGTCTAGTGTAGTGTAGTCTAGTCTAGTGTAGTCTGGTGTAGTCTAGTGTAGTGTAGTGTAGTGTAGTGTAGTGTAGTCTAGTGTAGTGTAGTGTAGTCTAGTGTAGTGTATTGTAGTGTAGTGTAGTGTAGTCTAGTCTAGTGTAGTGTAGTCTAGTGTAGTGTAGTCTAGTGTAGTCTGGTGTAGTGTAGTGTAGTGTAGTCTAGTCTAGTCTAGTGTAGTCTAGTGTAGTGTACTGTAGTCTAGTCTAGTCTAGTGTAGTGTACTGTAGTCTAGTCTAATGTAGTGTAGTCTAGTCTAGTCTAGTCTAGTCTAGTGTAGTGTAGTGTAGTGTAGTCTAGTCTAGTCTAGTGTAGTGTACTGTAGTCTAGTCTAGTGTAGTGTAGAGTACTGTAGTCTAGTCTAATGTAGTGTAGTGTAGTGTAGTGTAGTGTAGTGTAGTCTAATGTAGTGTAGTGTAGTGTAGTGTAGTGTAGTCTAGTGTAGTCTGGTGTAGTGTAGTGTAGTGTAGTCTAGTGTAGTGTAGTGTAGTGTAGTCTAGTCTGGTGTAGTGTAGTGTAGTGTAGTGTACTCTAGTGTAGTGTAGTGTAGTCTAGTGTAGTGTAGTCTAGTGTAGTGTATTGTAGTGTAGTGTAGTGTAGTGTAGTGTATTGTAGTCTACTGTAGTGTAGTCTAGTCTAGTGTAGTGTAGTCTAGTGTAGTCTAGTGTAGTGTAGTGTGGTCTAGTGTAGTGTAGTGTAGTCTAGTGTATTGTAGTGTAGTGTAGTGTAGTCTAGTGTAGTGTAGTCTAGTATAGTCTAGTGAAGTCTATTTTAGTCTAGTGTAGTGTAGCCTAGTGTAGTGTAGTGTAGTCTAGTGTAGTCTAGTGTAGTGTAGTGTAGTCTAGTGTAGTCTAGTGTAGTGTAGTCTAGTGTAGTGTAGTCTAGTGTAGTCTAGTGTAGTGTAGTGTAGTCTAGTGTAGTGTAGTGTAGTCTAGTGTAGTCTAGTCTAGTGTAGTGTAGTCTAGTGTAGTGTAGTCTAGTGTAGTGTAGTCTAGTGTAGTGTAGTCTAGTATAGTCTAGTGTAGTCTAGTCTAGTCTAGTGTAGTGTAGTCTAGTGTAGTCTAGTGTAGTGTAGTGTAGTGTAGTCTAGTGTAATGTAGTGTAGTCTGGTGTAGTCTACTGTAGTGTAGTCTAGTCTAGTCTAGTCTAGTGTAGTGTAGTGTAGCCTAGTGTAGTGTAGTGTAGTCTAGTGTAGTGTAGTCTAGTGTAGTCTAGTCTAGTGTAGTGTAGTCTCGTATAGTGTAGTCTAGTGTAGTGTAGTCTAGTGTAGTGTAGTCTAGTATAGTCTAGTGTAGTCTAGTCTAGTCTAGTGTAGTGTAGCCTAGTGTAGTGTAGTGTAGTCTAGTGTAGTGTAGTGTAGTCTAGTGTAGTCTAGTGTAGTCTAGTCTAGTCTAGTGTAGTGTAGTGTAGTGTAGTCTAGTCTAGTGTAGTGTAGTCTAGTCTAGTCTAGTCTAGTGTAGTCTAGTCTAGTCTAGTGTAGTGTAGTGTAGTCTAGTGTAGTATAATAACATGTCATTCACATACAAACGTAATCTGTTTGTTTCTCATTTGTTTACTGGGCCTACCTTGGGGGTGGTACTGGGCCTACCTCGGGGGTGGTACTGGGCCTACCTTGGGGTGGTACTGGGCCTACCTTGGGGTGGTACTGGGCCTACCTCGGGGGTGGTACTGGGCCTACCTCGGGGGTGGTACTGGGCCTACCTCGGGGGTGGTACTGGGCCTACCTCGGGGGCGGTACTGGGCCTTCCTCAGGGGTGGTACTGGGCCTACCTCAGGGGTGGTACTGGGTCTACCTCGGGGGTGGTACTGGGCCTACCTCGGGGGTGGTACTGGGCCTACCTCAGGGGTGGTACTGGGCCTACCTTGGGGGTGGTACTGGGCCTACCTCGGTGGTGGTACTGGGCCTATCTTGGGGGTGGTACTGGGCCTACCTTGGGGGCGGTACTGGCACACGTAGGCCCGTCTGGCGTTGCACAGGTGTGAGCTGGTCAGGCCACGCTGATCAAGGGACACGCAAAGATTCCCACGAGAGACGGGCGATCGGGGCGACTGGCCCCCTTCGCCCTCCGCTGCCTCGGAGCCATCCACCCAGTGCAGCTTCCCTGGGGTGTCCACGTCGCTTAGGCCCAACCAGATGCCCCGTTCCCTGGGGAGGCATCAGGGTTCAGGTCACACAGACAAACGCCACACCAGATCCAGACCAATCAGCACGTCTGAGGGAGGGGCCAGTGTCGAGGCGGGTCATCAGGTAGTGCCCCCCCCTCAGGTTCCTTTCAGTCCCCATCAGTTTAATGAAGGAATAATCAATTTGTCACAAAAAAGATCTTTAAGAGCAAACAGGCCAGAAAAAGGAGGAGATAGGGCGTGGCCTCATCACATGTGGTGACACGCAAGAGAGGGCGTGGCCACAGACACTCACTGCGTGACTCTGTGGGCCAGCAGCTTCCGCAGGGTGTCCGTCCTGAGCAGCGCCAGGTCGCCGCCACGACCCAGACACTGCTGCCGGGCATCGGTCCAGCTCAGCTCGGCTGGAACAATGTGGAAGCAGCAGGAAGTGGCGGGGTGGTACAACCCGTCTTTAGGACAGTGGGGGGCGGCTGCAGAGGACAGGACATCACGTGATTGGCTGGACAGGAGAGGCTAATGGTCAACCAGGCGCCGTAGACGCCACGGCTCTTCCTTCTGACCTTTGGCAACTTGGACCCCATCCTTCGTGATGGTCCAGTCCACATCCACGCCTACAGAGCCCCAGCTGATGAGCGTCAGCTCTAGACTCTGATTGGCCACGGCGAGGGGGGGGCAGCGCAGCTCCAGTCTGGGAGGAAGGGTCACGGTCACCGCCCCGCGTGCAGACACCTGAACACATCCCGACGTGAAGGACATTCCAGTGACATTTAATGGTGTGAATGCAGGTGACCGTTTCCTGCCTCACCTCCTTGAGCCCCGCCCA